>NW_026068057.1:341055-346400 GCF_014885135.2 Alexandromys fortis
ATGCTCTGCCATAGGCCAAAACAGATTCTTTATTAACCAATGGTAATAAAACATAACCACAGCATAAAGAACACTATCCCACATTAGATTCTATAATTGAATGTTTTCAAAAACTCATTTTTTTTTCTGATCTAACTATTTACTGTGCAATGAAGTTTACTTTTCTTACAGTTAATATGTATGAAATGTTTGTATAGGTGTGTGATAGTTATTATATTTGATATTTTGGTTTTGCTCTTGTTTTATTTTTAACCAAAATCACTCTTAGTAAGAACAAACAGTATTTCGGGTTACAAAGCAACAGGATTGCACATTTTCAATGAGTTTCAGTCCTGAGTCCTCTTTTCTAACATGAAAGTAATTTTACTGATTAAAATTTTCTATGATCATAGTCCTTGTAAAAGCATGTCAAGCTTTTACATGTTAGTAGGATCATACAGGTTCTGTGCTGATATACTGTACAGTGTATATTGTGGACTGGTGTTTAAGCACTGTACTTTGTAAAATATGACCAAAATTGGTAAAGAGCACAGAATGATGAGTGGGAACTCTGGATTCTTATGTCTCTGAATAGGAGATTTGGCCAAACTTTAGGAATCTTTTAGGTACAGTGAAACTGATGCAAAGAATAGAAACAGCATGTAAAACATGACATCTTAACATGCTTATTTTGATCCTTTCAAACAATAAAACAGATGCAAAACTATGTAGTTAGTGCATTAGAGTTTCACTATTAAATTCTTTTTTATTAATATGAATTATATTTACCATGTATTTTGCTTATATGTGTGTGGGTGTGTAGGAACTCACAAGGACATAAGTTTTCAGGAGCCGATTCACATGGATACTAGGGATCAAACTCATGTCATAGGGCTGTTGGCACACATTTTAGCCTGCTGTTATTTTACTGTCTTAAATTATGTTCAAGAAATGATAAATCCAGATTATTTAATAACAGCCATGAACAAAGGCATAAAGTAGGCCAGGAAGTTTGGAGCAAATAATTCTAAAATATTTATACAGCCACAATCTGTAGAATGTTGTTGTGTAGTTAACAACACCTAAATCATTTGAGTTTGTTTGGTGGAATTAATTTGATATGCCTAATAATAAAATGAAAAAAGAGATCCAATTAATTCTACCAAATATTAACTCATTTAAATGATGTGAAAAGTCTTTGGATGAACATTTGTATTTATTTCAAGTATTGTAAAATTTATATACGAAGCCCTGAATCTTGTGAATATCTATGGCCATATGGCCAAACTGGCTCTCCATTGCAATGTAGAGTAATGGACCAAGCTATTCTTTCAAACAAATCATTAGCCTGATGTTAATTTTTTTGTCCAGACTAGTGATAAATGTTTCTCCACTTCTGATTTCCCAGGAATTCATTGTCAATTTCTATAAATGATGGCAGTGAACCACCCAAAGGTCAAGTATGCTTAGACTTGTCAAAAGTTAATGATTATGGGTCTACCTTGCAAATTATCCAACTCACATAGAAACTTAGTTCACTCTTGTTGCCATTTCCACAACTGAGGGGAGCTGAAGCATTGAGGAAGGATTAGACAAGGTTACAGCTAGTTATAAACCCATGGATTGTTATATTTATTATTTATTTATTTGTCTACATTTTTATTGCATTGCTATCTACTCTGTCATTACTAAGGTATGTGACTGAAGCTCTGCACCAGTTTCACCAGGCTCGATGAATGCTCACAGTGGAATCAGCAGAAGCTCATCTTGTACTCAAACTCTGTTTTCAGAAAAGGGCAGGCCTCCCATGGATAATCAAGTTGCAGTAATACTAAGCAGCTCCCTTTTTATTAAGGTTGGGTAAGGAAGTTTAGTGTGAGGAATACATTTCCAAGAGCCAGCAAAAGCATTAAGCACAGACCCTGCTCACATTGTTAGGGGTCCCATAAATTGACCAATCTACACAGCTACCACTTATATTTAGAGAGCTTAGGTCATCCCTTGTAGACTTCCTGGTTCTTGGTTCAGACTCTGTGACTTTCTATGTGCCAGGTCAGTTGTATATGTGGGTTTCTTTGTTATGTCCTTGACCCCTCTGGCTCCTGAAATCTTTCCCCCCTCTCTTCAGCAGGATCCTCTGAACTCTGCCTAGTCTTTGACTGTGGGTCCTGTATCTGTTTCTATCATTTACAAAATGAAGGCTCTCAGATGAAAACTGTAGTAGTCACCAATTTGAAGAGAGAAGATGGCCAGTTCAGGCTATGTATTCACTATTGCTAGAGCCTTAGTTGGGTTATCCTTTTACATTAGTGGGAGTTTCTCTTGCATCAGCTTCCTGCATAACCCTAAAAGTCTCCTTCCCAGGACTCTCCTTCTCCACTCACCCCTAACTAGATCCCTCCAGTTTTCATCTTATATCACCCCCAGTCCAGCCAGGAGATATTTTCTATTTCCCCTTCCCTGGGAGATCGATTTGTTCCCATTTGGGCCCTCCTTGTTACTTAGACTCTCTGGGTCTGTAGATTGTAGCATGGTTATCCTTTACTGTACAACTAATATATGCTATGAATAGGTACATACCTTTTTTTTTCTTTCTGGGTCTGGTTTACCTCACTCAGTATGATTTTTCTTGAAGTTCCATCTGTTTGTTATAAAATTTTCTGATGTTCCTCAACTAAAGAATAGATAAAGAAAAAAAATGGTACATTTACACAATGGAATATGTCTCATCACTTGTTTTCTTTTGCTCATTATATTTTTATCAAGTAGAAAACAGTGAATGTATATGACACTTTGGGGTTTTTAAAATTCCTTAGTGATTAATGATGCTTATTTCCAAGTTGAGGAACTGAGTTCTTTCTTTGGATCCACATGGTAGAAGGAAAAAAGCCATTTATCTTAGTTATCCTCTCATTTCTACAGGTATACATATACACAGAGACACAGACACAGAGACACAGAGACACACAAACATATACACACAGTACAGTAAATGAAACATAAAAGCAAGAATTCTGTTACAGTTAATTATTATGTACATAAATTTAATGATTATAGTAAACTCATTTCTATGGTTCTATTTCATGTAGGGATTGGAAACAACAAAATTATAAAGGGATTAATTAAACATTATTATGTGCTAGGTATTTTATGTATCATTTGCACATTTAATTCTCATAATAGCTAATAACATTAATATCATTGCATTCCCTTTTCAGGTGAGGGTAAAGGTGAAATAAATTAAAGAAATTATCCAGGTTAGCAGAGAGCTCATAAAAAAAGGATTGGACAGCATCGATATAACTAGCAGTGGTACTGCCCTTCTTTGTAGATTTGGGGACTTTCCCTCTTGTAAATTAGGGGGAAATTGTCCTATTTTTGTATCTTCATCTGTAACGTTCAGTGAAGATTGATCATGTCAGTGTTTCTCAACCTTTCTAATGCTACAATCATTTAATTCACTTCCTCATGTTGTAATGGCCCCCAAACATTGCTATAGCTTTTTAACTGAAATTATGCTACTACTATGAATTCTAATGTAAATATCTGTGTTTCACTTGACCCTCAAAGGGGTCACTACCTATATGTTGAGAACCACTAAATTATTATTAATATTATTTTTTTATTAAAGAAATCATGAGAAAATTTATTTGCATGAATTAATATAACACAATTTTTCAATATAGATAATCCTTGTTTTAGTGTCTTTATGTGTGTTTATTATGTGAAAATGTGAATCCGTTCATGAGTGTGAGGCAAGAAAACATCCTTAGTGTCATCCTTGCTTCCCACTGTGTTTGAAACATAGTCTCCTCTTGTTCACTGATACATATACTGGGCTAGTAGGCCCCTGTGCTTCTAGAAAGTTTACAGCCTGTACCTCCCATTTCCCAGAAAGCAATTCCCAGGAAAATTTGGAATAAAGATGCATGTGCCACTGTGTCTGTTTCTCATGTGTGTTCCAGGATCTCAATTTAGGTCATCCAGCTTACAAAGAGAGAGTCTAATCATCTCTCTGGTAACATTTTTTTTATTATGAAACACAAGTTAGATATATGATGCCTGCTAGGTTCATATAAATTATTTTTATTTAAAAATTTCCACAAGGCAGGGAACCCTGATTGCTCTTTGGACTGGAGAGGGAGGGGGAGAAGAGTAGGGGGAGGGGGAGAAAGGTGGGGGGAGGGGGGAGGGAATGGGAGGCTGGGGAGGAGGCAGAATTTTATGAGCAAAACATTAACTAGAAAAGGTTGATATACTTATGCTTTATATTTTATATTATAAATTATTTAAAATGTTTAAGTAAGTAGTAGACAATAGTAAAATTTTTGTAATAATTAAGTAAGTTGTAATGAGAAATAGCTATCCAGTCACTCAACAATATTGCTTGGTTTGCAGGCAGTGTAAAGTTAAGATGATTGCAAATATTCAATAATAGATATTACTAATAAAATATTTTTATTGTGAATGTCTGATATTGGGCAGTCTTTTTATCAGGAAACCTGTATGTCTCTTTCCTAAAGCCACTTCTAAATGCAAATACACAAGAACCAAACTCATCAAATGTGATGAGAGAATTGCAATTTTTTAGTTAAAAATGACTGCACTGAATCTGTGAATGAATTGATAATTATCTATATTAAAGTATATTTTTACCATCTAATAGCTCCCTAGTCTTTAGAAAATGTGTTGTAACATTCAGAGTTCTAAGTAAAACAAGTATTGCATAAATTCAGTTAAATTTTGTGCATACTGTAATAAAACCTGATTCCTGTTTTCAGTGCTACAAATGTTTTGACCTTAAAAACTGTCTACCATACCAATAATAGACTAATTTTCCTATTTTGCAGGCGATCTCTTGCTGCCTTTCCTACAACCAGATGAATTATCATTAAAATATAAATAATGTAAATGCTACTTAATTTTAAAGATTAGGATATGATTAACAAATTACCATTTTTTTCAAAATATTCTTTTATGCAGTGTGTATGCAAAACACCTCCACTATCAACACATGCTCATACTGTGTTATCCAAGGTGGCTGTTTCTAACAGAGACAACTAGGGAAGCCTGAATCCCACCTGAGTATCCTCGAGTGCCAGAAATCCTGGACCACATTGGCAAGGGACTACTCAGGCCTCCTGTATGAGAATTCTATACCCAAATGAATGGCGTGGAGCCTGATGGTGGCTGGCTAGAGCCGCTGGAGACCTGGGCGCCAACTGTAGAAGTGAGCTCAGTTCTGAAAATAGCCAGCCTAGCTAAACGAAACAATTATATTTTATTTATTATAAGGGGAAAAACTCATGAAACAGGAAAGAGACGTCCAAGCTCAGCTGTGCTGTGAGGGAGAGAGAGAGAGAGAG
>NW_026068057.1:346522-418963 GCF_014885135.2 Alexandromys fortis
AGGAAGGGAGAGAGAGAGAGAGACAGAGAGAGAGACAGAGACAGAGACAGAGACAGAGAGAGAGAGAGAGAGAGGAGAGAGAGAGAGAGAGAGAGAGAGAGAGAGAGACAGAGAGACAGAGAGACAGAGACAGAGACAGAAAGAGAGAGAGAGACAGAGAGAGAGAGAGAGAGACAGAGAGAGACAGAGAGAGCACCTGGCATGTGTGCCTGTTTTTCTCCAGATCCCAGGAAGCCACACCCTAACTTGGTCCCACCTCTTGAAGATAATTGGTTAACAAAGCTTCCCCATCAACAGCTGACAACATATTTTTGGGGAAAAAAAGAGTGACAGTAGAGCATAGATTATCAACTACAGCAGGGATACCTTTTATAGAATCATTGTTATTGTAGTTACTTTTTTCTATAAAATTTTAAGTAAACATTTTCCTTACTTTTATGTATTTGTTGGCCTGAGTGATTGATTCAGTTCAGTACTGTAGTATTCACTACTAAGGAAAAACATGGTACTGAAGGCCAACATTTGTTTTAGTAAATAATTTATTCAATCACTCAAATATTTGTAAACTATTTCAGTGATTTGCTAAATTCACCTGGTACTTAAAATAATTCATGTCCCATTTTTATTCATTTGGTTTTCTTTATACAATTTAGGAATAAATTATGATATGATATATATAAAAGTTAATTCAGGTAATTTTCATATTCACAAAATTTTATTTATTGTGAAGTATATATACAGATATATCTGAAATTCATAAGTTCAATATAAAATTTTGTTTGTAGTGTTAATATAGGTTTGTATACATACATATATAAATAAATATTCATATACATGCTTGTCTTTTATTCTTTAAACAAGGTATTATGTGGCCCAGCCTTGCTGCAAACTCACTATAGTTGAGAATGACCTTAAAGTCCTTTTCCTCTTGGCTTCACCTTCCACCTGTTGAAATTACTAGCATGAATTAATATTCCCAGAATTACTTAATTATTTTTAATTAAAAAATATATAAATTAGAAAAACTCATTTGTCAGTAAAGACATATTTCCTTGTGGATATCTCAAATGATGACAGTTAAATATTTGCAAATACGGGTAGATTTATAGAGTATTGTAAGAAACTGATTTATACTTAATTAAGGTGTTCTCAATCTATAAAAATACGTACACCCATTACAACTATTTAATGAGGTTGAGATATATGTGACACTGAAGCTGTAATCAGGCATTAAATATATGTGCCATTTCCACATTACTTTTATGATCTTTGTGATTTTTAAAGAAAACTTTTATTGAATATGTTCTTTGACAATTTCATACCTTTAATTTCCATTTTACATACTGCCACCCTAGCCAGCTCTCATCTTTCCAACATCCTTATTAACCTATATATCACCTTTCACACATATATGTGTGTGTATAGATATACATAATATACACATAATACACACACACACATACTTAATGGTTTTTCATTTCCTGAGGTCCAAAGTGTTGGAAAAAGACTCTATTGAAGATGCATGGTCATTTAAATCTTGAAGTTACGAATATTTTGGCTATCTTTCTGCAAGCTAATAGTATGAACAATTTTGTTATGTAAAGTTAGCTATGAATTTTATATTTGATCTTAGCCACAAGGCTGAGAAGTGATAACTATGAATTTTAATACATACATTTAAGTAACTTATGTGACTAAAAATTGAAAAGTCTTAAGTTTTTTTTAAGGTTTCTGTTTTGTCTCCCTTCCTGTCCCAAGCCCATAATATTAAACGTGTGTGTGTGTGTTTGTGTGTGTGTGTGTGACTACCAAACAACGGCAATGTATAAACAAGATAGATTTAAATCTATAACAAAGAAAGGAACACAAGACAAAGCTTAAGATACAGACAATGGAAACATGAAATAGAAGTGGAATTCATCAGGATTATTAATCAAAGAGTTCATCAGAGATACTAATTGGAACACCACATTTGGAGCTGTGCGTTTATTTTTCTTTTCTCCGTGGTGGATAGCAGCTGTGTTTACCCACAAACTCAATCCTTGAATGTGGGTGCTAGACCCAGAAAGGTAGGGCAGTGTCTCAATATATACGGACTGCCAGGTGGGTTAGAAAGCCCACACACACAGGAGCCGAGCCACTCGTCTGTCCCCATTAATCACTGAAAACAGACAACGGTAAACGAAAGAGCTGGCAGACGGAGATTCTCAAACAAAGATGAGCATGCAGTTNTATTTGAGGCCCCTTGAGTTTAGTCATGCTCTTCTATGGGTTTATAACTTTCCACTGGATCCTGACTTGTTCATAAGTGGGCATACAAGTAAGCACAATGTATTTCCCCAACTCTATAAGTAGCTCAACAAGGATGGCTTAGTTCCCTCCCTCCCTACCAAATAATGGACAATTGATAGCCCAGCCTTGTAGACACATTACAGACAGCTGGGATTACTCTAAATCAAGATTATTTCTGTTCCACCTTTAGTCACACACAGGTAAGATGGTCTGACATTCAAAGTTTTAATTCTAGGGCTCATGGTTTAAAATAGATGTTCCCAACTTCTCTATGTGATGGTGAGCCTGGGTTTCAGAAAAGAAGTGACAAGTTCTGTTAAGGCCCAGGATACCCCAGACCTGAGAAAGGATTATGATCAGTGAGATTTCAGTGGCCATTTGAAACCTAACATCAAATTATATACAAACTACTGTTGTACATAATTTTAAAACAAAGTTGTGATATTTTATAATATAGAACTAGATAATTTACATTTGCCTTAGGAAATGGTTATTTTATCTGTCATCATAGATCAGATTTAATGTATAAATACAGCATTCTCAAATAACAGTTGAATCCTTAAAGTACGTTGATTAATTCAACTTTTAAAATATTCTAATTTAAGCTGGGCAGTGGTGGCACACACCATTAATCCCAGCACTTGGGAAGCAGAGGCTGGCATATCTTTGTGAGCTTGAGGCTAGCCTGTTGTACAAGAGCTAGTTAAGGATTGCTACACAACAACACAACAACAACAACAAAACAAATGCCATTTTATATGATGAACAAAGGTTGTATTTAGGGCCCTCGGGGTGGCTTAGTAGGTAAAAATGCTTGCTACCAAGCCTGACAGCCATAGTTTATTTCCTGCAACTAACACGGTAGAAGGAGAGAGCTGAGTCCTGTAAGCTATACTGTGACTCACACACACATGCATATACACACAACTTTGCATATACAATAAATAAGTACATAAGGATTAGATACTATTTTAAATTATATATAAATATTCACATTCTAAAGAATATATCATTATGAATAAGGAACATCTACTGATAATGTCTATTCCTTCTTGATAGTTGTGTGAAACTACATATGACAAGTTAATTACACTGGTAAGATTGCATATTTGAAACCAGATAAATAAATTGATAGGAATCATTTTACTGAGTAGGATGCCTTTGTGACCCAATGTTCATAAACAAATTTTCTGAATCAATTTAGAGATATGACATAGAAATAATCACTTGTCTGCAGAAATAGGTAAAGTAAATAAAGGTTAGTTTTCCAGTGTTCTGTAAATCATTGTGTTTTTTTTTTAATTCTCAACCCGTAAACCTGCTCTGTTAATCTACAGTTTTGATTTAATGCTACACAAAATATTTTTTTAAAATAAAACTGGATAAATAAGTATGGCATGAGACTTAGACAAAGATTATCTTTAAAGTTCTATAAAGTGAATATCTTTAATTTCACTTTTAATCATTGCTTTATTTCTTCATGGTTCTCAGAAATAAATTATCTACTCACACCCAGAAGCTGTAGTGATTGTCCAAAAGTATACACTGAGTTTTAACAGATTTCAGAAACATAATTTGCACATCATCAAATTCATTCATCTTAAGTGAAAATCCAATCATATTTTAACATATTTACTGAGCTTTCTAGCAAACACCACAATCTACTTTTAGAGTATTTCCATCTTTGTTCCCCTCTCTCAGTCAAGGCAGCCACTCATCTGCTTTCTGTCTCTTCTCTGGAGATTGCCCAGAAACAGACTCGTGAGTGCTCTTTCCATCTGACACTCTTTCATTCTGCTTGTTTCAGTTCACACTTGTAACATCAATCAGTATTTCATTCCTCTTTTTGCTTCATCTGTTTCCTCCCTCCCTCTGTTCTTCCTCCCCACCAATTCTTCTCTCTCTTTCCTTCCTGAATGGCACTTTTAATCATACTACTATACTTGCGCTATTATACATAGTGCTTCAGAGTGGGTAATTTGCAAGATTTTATATCTTGGTTCTCAGTGCTTGAGTATTCCTTGTCAAGCACCCACAGAATCAATGTATGATGAATGGGTTCTCTCCACTTCTAAGATTTGTTGCTATATTCTCACATGGTGTGATGTGTGAGGAAGACTAGCTAATTGTCTCTGATATTTAAAAAGCCACTGTTCCCATGCACAATGTCTGTGCTCAGGGCTACCTGTCTAAAGGTTTTGTGGCTTAATACCATTGCACTAGGTTTCAACCTGAATTTTTGAGAGGGCACATTCCAATTTATATTTTTTCCCTCAAATAACAACAGTTAAGAATACAATCAAATGCATTTCATTACAAGAGCAGTTCAAAAGTCTTAATCTATCAACAGATAAGTTTACAAGCTGCTCAGTCAAACAACAGGAAATCCTTGGACCTGAAGATAATTTCCTATAACTCCAAGTCGAAAGTTATAGATACACAGAGCAAGGGTTAGTTCTTAAGGCCTTGGGAAGTTTGACCTAGTTGGCTTTTCTGGGCACAGGAAATTTCCCAGTAGAGTTTGCGAGCATTAACTCTCCAAGGTGTTCATGATTGTTGCCGTTCTAGTTGAGTTGTCTGAGCGAGTTTCTCCCCTCAAGTCTTTAGTAGACATTATCATACTGGTGCTTTGTTGTGCCATAATCCCAATACTAAGGCTCTTCAGTCTGGGCAGAAGGAAACTAGATGAAATAGTTCTTCCAGGGCACTATGTACTCTGAACAGCTGTTGGCTTTTTCCAATGATATAACCACTGAAATTTATTTTCTGTGTCCTCTGGAGGAATCTTGTGAAGCACACTTTCTTGTGTAGTGTTATACTTGGACCCACAGGAAGTGACTCAAGAGCTTTGTGCCACAATACAAGGATCTAAGAGCTAAGGCTCCTCTAGACATAAAACCTAGAAATTCTGTGCGTGCTTTGGCTTTCTCACTTGAAACAACTATAAAATTCCAGGCCACGTTATTCTCAACTGATGGTAGTCATGATAATTTCAAAGATCTCGTGAATGACTTCAAGCTCCTTCTTCTATTGTGCAAATGAATAGCATCTGGTTTCCTGTTTCATATTTATCCTCTGCATCAGTATTTTCTCATGAGAACCATTTTGATTCTTCACAATCTGACGGGATGAGGCTCTTCCAAGTTAGGTCATGCTGCTTCCCTTTATTCCACCTAAAGATAGAATTTCCTACAAATTTTATCTTTAAACCAATTTACTCTTTTGTGATTATAACATACAATCAGGAGAGCCATGAAACACCCAAAATACTTGAATTATAGATGTGTGCTCCCCATGATTGAAGTTTATCACTCTGAAATTTTGACTTTCCTAAAGTCATGGACTTAACGCAGTCAAGTTTGCTGCTGTGTTCAAAGTACAGCTTGTCCTCTTCTTGCCAAATAAAACATTCATTTCTTATTTCCAACTCATCAGGATCATCTTCAATATATATTGTTCATCCCACATTCTACTGATTCCCTCTGCAATCTTCTGCTACAATCCTGTTTTCCTGAACCCTGAGAAAATTGTCCTTATCAACACATTCAATATTATACAGTCCTTGTCTTCATGTTTCTAGTTTCCCAGCCTCTTTCGATTTTCCATTCCCAAAGCTGAATCATCATGTATAGGCATTCACTGAGCCAAAAAAATCCATTCTCAGTTTTGATATCTTTTGTTGGTCTGTTTCCATAAAAACACAGGCAAATGAATAATTCATAAGTTACATAAATTTTGTTTCTAACAGATTCAAATGAGAAGATGTTACACATTAAGTTCTGGCCCAATTAGTGTCTGGTGAGGTCCTTAGCTCTAATTCTAAGACAGTGTCTTCTTGCTACATCATCACATGGCAGAATGTAGAATGAGTAGATTGATGTGCTTAGCATCAATGCTTTTATAAGACTGACTACCCTATGTCTGAGGATACAACTCTAATGATTTTCCATTCACTAAGTACCCAAATTTTAGTACTGATATATGACTTTGAATATCCTTTTTCAAGTTATTCTAGTTGTATAGTGAGTTTCATGTTGCAAATTTATTATTACTCCTCAGCATTACAATATATTAATTACTCATAGTCTTTTATTGTTTATTTTATAATTAAGCAATGGTGCTATATCTAATGTGACATTAGTAATTCTTATTTGTGGAAATCTTTAAGAGTTTCTGTGCTGGATATTTTACCTATCAATCAATTGCTTTCTGTAGAAGTTTATCTTATACTATAGGTTGCAATTTGAAAAATACTTGAGTATTAGTTTGGTTTGTAACTGTATAGCAAAATATTTGTTTGAATTATTTATAATGAGCAGAACAAAAATTTGTTGAATCATAGTACTAGAATCTGGTAAATCAATCATAAAAATGCTAAAAATTGCCTGGGCTCTTCTCATTTCATCACAAAAAGCTGAGAGCATAACATAAGTTTGTTTGAAAAGAGAAATATTATATACAACAGGGTATACCATGCCCTCAACAGCAAAGATCTTCCCACAATGACAACAATCCATTTTATGAGGTGGGATTTCAATTCTTCTTAAAAGTCCACCCCTCTCAGTATTGTTCCAATAGTCAGTAAAAAATATAAAACTATGATTTGATTATTGTTAACAGTTTTCTGTGGATGCTCACAATACATTAAAAACATTTATTTTTCCAAAGTTAACAATAAAAGATTTTTGCTGTTATTTATGAAATGTATTTTGGTTTTCAAAGAACAATAAAAAATAATGTGTCCAATATTTGAGTGTCAATAGTAATTCATATCTGCTTTTTTAGCATTTGTGGAATTCAGCATCTGGAAAGAATTGGCAAGAAACTCAATCTCTTTGACTCCCTTTATTTCTGCATTGTGACATTTTCTACTGTGGGCTTTGGGGATGTCACTCCTGAAACATGGTCCTCCAAGCTTTTTGTTGTTGCTATGATCTGCGTTGCTCTTGTGGTACTCCCCATACAGGTAAACCAGAACCTTGTTGCTCAATTTCTCTAGTAATAGAAGAACACCTGATTGTTTATTTCACACTAATATTATAAGACATGTTATTAACAGTTTCATGAATATTTATATTTTTATGAAATGTCTTTCTAAATTTTATTACATATTTTTTTCCCAAATCACAAGTAATTTGCTCCCATTTTGGTTTGATTGTTGAATATGTTTTCTTTTAAATATAGGTTATCTCATATTACCTATTGTAATATAATTTTAAATTATAGAATGTTAGACTAAGGAATTAAATTTGGAAAATGAAGAAATAAAGAGACATAAAGTTGAGTGGGTAAAAATGTTAATTTTTCACTGGGCAAAAGTAGGGCAGGCTGTTAATTCCAGCACTCGGGAGGCAGAGGCAGGCATATTTCAGAGTTCCAGGCCAACCTGGTCTACAGTTAATGTCCAGGACAGCCACAACTATACAGAGAAAACTTGTCTTGGAAAAACAAAACAAAACAAAAGCAAAAAGTTAGTTTCTCATGTTTATCTAACTAACGCAAACTCTGGGCATTGTGTTTGTACATTATGAAGCATTTTGGGTACTAGGTGGTTTGCAAAGGGCAGAGATATAAACAATGATCAATCTCTAATTCTTTGTTCTAATGAGCACTGATTGCCCATAAGTGAACAAATCAAGAACACAATGTGACAAATTAAAAATAAACTTTCATTCTCATTAAACAACCTGAAACTGTTTATACTGCCATGTCTGACTCCCTGACATTCGTCTACAGCCCTCATTACTTCATAGATAGCATGGGGCATTGCGTGTGTCAATGCAGCTTTCTCCCCTTGCATGATATGAGAATAATGAGGCAGAAGAATTTGGAGCAAAGTTGGCAGAGCTGTCCCCTTTCACGCAGTGAATGGCATATTACATCATACTTCCCTGAACATGAACTTGGACTAGCTCTGATATGGTATAATAGTGAAATCTCTCTAACATGTTTCATTGGATATCTGAAGCCTGTGGTCCTCATTTGTAATCTCTGGGGAAATCATGTGCTCAATCTGTTGTTATGGGATGCTGATCATTCTCAGGAACCTCAAGTATTTCCAGAGCAAGAAGTGCCATGTACTTGATAAAAGGTGGGAGGCACTGCACTCGACTTTCACTTTCATGTGGGATGATTTTCATTCACATGTGGGAAATTCATTACAGTTTGAACAATTGGCCTATTTGTGGATGGAGAGACAAAAATCGGGTGGCAACTATAGCCGTCACAGAGCTCAGACCGAGAAGCATGTTGTCCTGTGTGTCAGCTCACTGAAGATAGACTTACTGATGGATTTTCTAAATGAATTCTATGCACATCCAAGACTGCAGGTAAATTTAAACTATATTATGTACAACACTGAATCATACTTAATAGCACATTAATCAATAGTGTATCCTGTATTCTGGCAAAGTTTTATTTATATACCCACATTTTAAAAAGGCAAATGAAAGACTATAAATATAATGAGGCACTTAGAAAAAGTGCTGGAGGAATAAACAGCCTTGTATGTGTGCTAAGAGACACACGGGACTTGTTATTGCTAGAAAGAAAGATCTTGTTTGACTTAAAGGATTGTTGTTTCCTCTCTTGGGTAAAGCATAAATGATAGTTATATGAAGCAGTGAGTTTTAACATGAAATATAAAAGGCAATGAAAAGACAATCCTGAAAAGTGTAGTTATAAGAAATACTGCTGATAGGAATGTGAGAGTATGGCAGATCCTTTTTGTAAGTTTTTAATTTTTAATGTGTATGCGTGTACTTGAGTGTCTATGCATATGTGGGTTTGTGTATGCCTATGCATCTGTGTGTGTGTGGGGGGGTGGCTGTAGAAGCTAAAATATTGTGTCAGATCCCTGAAGGTGGTGTTGTAGACTATTGTGAACTCTTCAGTGTTGGTTCTGGGAACCAATTCATGTCCTTTGTTAAAGGCATCCAGATCTCTTACTTGCCAAGCCATCTCGCCAGTGTCTGAAATTTTCCTTTTGAGTATTCATTTTCTGGAGTGTGACTGAGTACTAATGAGACAAAGTAGATTTGGGTATTTATTTTTTCAGTGCAATTATTTCATTTCAAAGAAAAAAATAGTTGCTTGTTTTGTTTGTTCTGATAGAATTTGTGTGCGTAAAATCCTGAACAATTCTGAATATAAATATAATTCATAAGTGATATTTAAAATGCATAGTATTTTTATTTACCACTTTTAGTCTATATTATGCTTTTAAACTTTTACATAAACTTTAATTTTCTTTATAAATATTTTATGTATATGTGTATTAATATGCTCTAATCAGCTAATGCTCTCACAATAATTAACTCTAATAACAATATAGATATTCTAAATACTAACCATTTTGCTATACATACATTTTAAGTTAACCTCATATGGAAGGGTTTCCAGAGAAGCCAAATTCTTGTAGACTACTCTTAAGTCATTTTACATTTCAAATGCATTTTCTGGACCTCTAAATGATGATACACTTTAAAATATTTTGACCTAAAATCAATCTTATCATTTATTGTTTTCAATATAACTACAAGCTCCCAACTATATAATATTCGTTAGAAATTTTCCAAATTTCCAGTTCATAACATAATATTAGTTAGATGACAATAATAAATTTTAGTCTAAAAGGAATAACTTGAAGTATAAATGGACTCATAAACCTTTCTCTCTCTCATTCAGTATGTATTTTACACTCACTTTGCAGTGGAACCTAAACTAAAGGCGTGGGTGGCATCTACTCCTTGACTGCCTTTCTTTGTGCTACTGATAAACTAAAATAGCTCATGCTGATTGATTGTTTGCATTTATCACTTTATGTTTATCAAGTGCAATCTTATTTAATTTCTCTGAATTTAGATGTTAACTTTTTTATTAGCAGAAGTTCATTTTAATTTGATCATAATTAAAGGAAACTTCTTTAAGTATGTTGTGTACCTCTGTAGGATAAAATAAAGCATGCTCATGTTCATGACATTACCCACTCTTCCTTGAACAGGATTATTACGTGGTGATATTGTGTCCTACGGAGATGGATGTGCAAGTTCGGAGGGTGCTACAGATTCCAATGTGGTCACAACGAGTGATCTACCTTCAAGGCTCAGCCCTTAAAGATCAGGACCTCCTGAGAGCAAAGTAGGCATTGCCACCCACATTCTATCTCTAATATTTTAATTTTCAGTCCTCTGATGACTTTTCTCTTATAATTTTTGTAAGATACATTTCACACATATTTAAATTTAAAATTGAGCTCAGTTCTGCTGATTATAGAACATATAATAATACTACTAGAAATATAGGCCTTTTCCTCCTTTTGTTTGAAGTCAGATGTCTATGATAACACAGTTATATCATGCAATGAGAAGTCGCCATGATAGAATAATGATTGCTGTCAGAGATAGATAAGAGGTCTTGAGACTTCCCATTATTAAAGTCTCCAAATTTCACAATTTGGCTTTTGTTTTATAAATAAAATATTTTGCCTAAATATTAGGTGAGATATCAGAGCATGAGCCAGTGTTTGAATTTTTAAAAGGTTGCAGCAGGTTCTCAGCAGCACATTTTATCTTGCTGAGGTTAAAGTCTGAAAAGTCCTCAGAGCGGGAGGAAGCAGGATCCTGAGACATCCTGTGGAGTTGCCCTCATATTCTCTATATGCCTGTCATCTGGGCTTAAAAGGTGCCATGGTCTAACCATTTGTTATGGGAAACTGAGGGAATAGACTGGGGGGCCTTAGCCCACTAGGGGATTGAGGCTAGCACAAACAATTTTCTTAGCTTTAATACCAGGAGAAATCTCTAGCAAGCAGAGCTTTGCTAACCTCTGCTGTTAAGGATTCAAGTGTATGTTCATGTTTCTCCTTGGATGCTTTCATCTACTGTTTTAAATGTGATGGTTTCCTCATCACAATTGATAACCTAAGATTTTTGCCTTCCAGGGTTCACCTAATGTCCCAAGTCATGCTTAGGTACTGAGTAGTTGTGAATTCTGAAAGTACTTTTGATCTATCATGAGGAAAATAAATTTAGCTGAATTTTGTTTTATTTAATGATTTAATTAAAAAAAAAAACAGTGAAGAGAAACTTCCACAAAATAACGAATGGTAAATATTGGGAAACTAAAGAAACTTAATATTATATATTTTGTTTTAGAGTTTATCTCCATTAAATACTATAGGTGACAGTTCTATAAACAGTCAGATATTACTAAACTCTTGTGTGAATTTGAGCTTTAACACTTTCTTAATTGATATCTATATAATTATTAGAAGTTGCCACATTTGCATCCTCTAAAGCTCTATATTCTTTTATCTATATACATCAATCTCCTTAGATTACTATCAATTAAGTTCTTCACATAGCTTTTCCACTGTGTATTGATATGTATGCATGTAGTAGAAGCATTTTATTCTGGGAATTTAATCCAAGCTGTTTGTTTTAGCTGTAGTTATCTCTGATAAATTTTACGTGGCAGTACTCATATTAAAATGATTTTCTACAAAAAGGGTCACTTTAAAGAAAACCCTCCATGTAAATTGTAAATAGATAAATGGCGAAAAAAAAGGGGTGACAAGGGACTGTTGACCACCTAGCACTGTTCCAAGAGGTGGGCTTAGAAAGACATCTCTTAGGGTGACAGACTATTTGCTGTATGGACATTCCTAATCCTAATGTTATATAAAATATTTGGGACTTAATGATAACTAATACATTCTTCAGCATAATTCCCCATGCAAGGAACAAGGAGTAGGAGTCTCCAAACAAGTCCCGAAGGTCAGTTTCTTGACTTCACTGCTTTACAGAAAATAACGCTTAGAGAATTTGTCCAACACCAGTGTTATTTAGCAATCATGCCTCAATGTTTTCTTCAGAATTGTTTTGTTTGGGTCAGTTTCCTGGGCTTTTTATCTTTCTTCTCTAGTGAGAACATATTTTTTTTTGAAAAATCTAACTTTATCACAGTGTACCAGAAAGATAAATCATTACTAATTTGAAAAGCAACCATTCTCATGTTTTAAAACCACAAGTTATGAAGAACTAAAACATATTTTTTTAGTTACTAATTTTGAGAATTGAAAAGCATTAGCATGAGGAAATAGAGTTTGAAACAAGAGGCTGGACAGTCTCCTGGAAGCATAAACATACAGTGGAGTTTGATTTAAAACCACTACACATATCTGTTCCCTCTCTCTAACTGAGTAGTTATAGTTCAGTTAGGTTAGCCATATAATAAAGATCAGCAGTGTTCCTAATATGAGCAAAACATATTAATAAAACTATAATAGCTAATTTCAACTTCTTTTTCTGCAATAAAATCAAGAGCTCTATGATTATGCCATTTGTTATTTTCAGAAAGGTAGTCAGGGTTGACCAGATATCCGACTGTCCTTTAAGTGTCAGGACACACAGATAGCTGTGGACCAGGCAATGACACAGCCACTCCAGCAGCATTTCGGTGTGGTTACTCTGTTTCCTGTCTGTGTTTAGGATGGACAATGCGGAGGCCTGTTTCATTCTGAGCAGCCGCTGTGAAGTGGACAGGACATCATCTGTAAGTCAATGAAACCCCCTCAGTAAACTTTGGTTTTCACCATGCAAGGTTTTTGCTTAGTATGAGTTGAAACAAAACAAAACAAAACAAAACAAAAAAAAAAAAAAACAGGGAAATCAAAAAATCTAGCAAATGAAAACAAAACAACAGCAACAAAAGAAAGCAAAAACTAGCATAATGAAACTTTGTAACTTTAAATTTTCACCAAAGTTAAGCAATTATTTGTTAGCTATAATTATTTTAACATTAAAAACATTGTCCATTGTGTCAACAAAACTCTTATTAATCTTTTACCTACTTTCTAGTAATCCTTTAGCTAAATATGTCCTACAAGATAGAGCTTTGTTAGGATGACCTAACCCTCCCTAACACCAAATGAAAACAGATGACTCAAGTATAATGAGATTAATTGGAGAATTTCTTTAACACTATATGTTGCTTTGAAAACTCTTTTCAAGTTATTTAAAGTGGGGACTGGAAATGTTCATTGTTTAAAAAGATATGCAGGAATCAGTTTGGTAACTTGACTTAGTAGAATTTCTGTGATGTATTTTTTTAAGTCCAGGCTACTTTAAATCAAACTAACTTAAATAAATTACCGGCTTATGATTATAGTTTTCGAAGAGATAGTTTAACTGCACTTGGTTTTGTATAAACTTGGATTAATAAATGGTAATATGATTGGCTTTATATATGAACTTCTTGCTCACAGGTTTGTAATTTAAAAAAGCTTTCTCACTAGTCATGAGAAGATGGTTCCTATGAAGTGATTCTATTTTCACCAAATTCAAATGCTAGAAACCTTACTTTTAGTGGCTCAAGATTTGAATTTATCTAGAGACAAGGTATTGACAATAGTTTAATGTGGAAATAGAGTCACTTTTTGTGAGTCTCTAATGTGAGTCTTAAAAACAATGGTGTCCTATACAAGAAGAAAAATGTAAGGAAGGTGCATACATGAAGGGTTTCATATAAACATGAAAGTTGTCAGAAGAGCCAACGACATGCACTTGGCATAAGATCTCCCCTCACAGCTCTGGAAAGAGCCAAATTGTCACCACCTTGAGTTCAGTCTCTAGCATCTAGGTCTGTGGGAAAATAGATTTCTGAGGATTATCTGACTTTCTGGGATTTTGTCATAGCTATCCTGGAACTAATCATCAGACATCACACAAGCACAAGGTCAGATAATATCTCAAATAGTTCTTTTACATATGTTTTAAAAAGTCGGGGCTGTGGAGATGATCAGTTGTTAACTGCATGCACTGCTCTTACAAATGAGCTGGCTTCACCTCCCAGAGACTTTATCATTGACTAGCAGCTGCAGGAGGCCTGACACTCCCCTGTTCTGAGTTCTGTGGTAACTTCTCCACATTTGCCTCACACACACAGACACACAAACTAAAGTAAAAATTTTAAATGTCTTCACTCCTCTCCGTTATCATGTAAATTATTTTAGTCTAGATTTTCATTACTTTATGTAATTTCAATTTGAGATTCCCTATATAGTTGGGCATAAAAGTACTCCAACCAGATCTGATACAGTAGGGAATTTGAACATAATTGTATGTGGGTATTATCGTTTCACACATAGCTGACAGTTTTGTTCATATGGATTTTTAATTTTACAGATCTTATACTCTCTCATTAAGGAGCAGAGACATATATATGCAAATAATGTATAGTATTTTCTAGAGTTAACTTTACAACATGAATTTAGGAACCTTTAATTGAAATATTTGTAATCCATTACTTTCTGATTGAAGAAAATTGGCAAGAAGTTAATAAAAGTACCCATAAGGACTAAAAGTTAAGTAAACGAGGCAACAGTAGTAGAATTCTGGAAGTTCTAAAGCAAGTAGATGAGTGGCAACTGGCTCATCTAGAGGAAGTTAAAGTTTATGTTTATAGAGGAAATGCATCACAAGTTCCTGCTGTTGTCAAGGGGACCTCTAAGGTCTCAGAAAAAAAGGGGCCAGTTATTGCTTAAACTAGAAATGTATGTAGGACTTGTTCAAAGTCAAAGAAAGAAGCAAATTCCCTGTATCTCTCCACCTTTGCCTTGCTGGATACTTTCTGAACTCAGGGAGAAAAGGTATGGTATTTAGGCAATTTTCAAGGCTAGTAAGTAAATCTGGGTGACCTAGGTACACGCTTCATCTTAGTGGATTGAGCACTAATTGTTTGATGTATTTTATATGCTTCTTTATATAAACATATTTTGGGGAAGTGGTTCATCATAAAGGAAAATGCTATATATGCTGGTGTGTGTGTGTGTGTGTGCGTGTTTGTATGTTCTTGTGTGCACACAAGAGTGTGCATTCACATGTTCATATGAATATACAAATATAGAAATCCCTGGGGCAATATGTGATCATGCTATAGTGAAACATATGTAATACTACTGTACTACCATTTTTTTCTTTGAATTTTTCTATTTTAAATACTTTTCTTTATATATATATATTCAGTTCATAGGAGTCAGAGTAAGTGGATATTTTAGAGAACGGCCAAGAATAATAATAAAGAAAAAGAGAATGAATGAACACAAAATGTATACCAAAGCTAAAAGAGAAATCAGGGGAAGCAGAAGAAACTTACTATAAATATGGATGCAGAAATAATTTTTACAATATCTATTCAGAAGATGTTGATATTCAATAAACTCCTTAAGTGTAATGTGAGAGCTCAATGTCTGTATCAAAAAAGAATAATAAACTACAAAACAAATCAAATCAACTGATCAAAAAACATTCCAGAATCCTCTAGAAGCCTCTGTAAATACAGGAAAATTCAGTTAGTAGTCTAGAAGGTAAACTTAACGCTAGACATATGAAGAAAACTAGACTACATAATAAGCCTAACTCAAAAACAAGAGTAAGTCATGAGAACATAGCATTTTATTCACCTAGGATTAAATGGATGAAATAATATCTACAACGTACTAAGTAAAAAGAAGGGAACTGAGAACCAACTTCTTCTGTCACACACAATTCAATTCAATCAAATTTGGGAGATGAAACTGTCCACTGTGTAAGACTTGCTTATTGTAGTATAATAGCTGTGAAATAACCACATTTGCATTGGATGTAGATGGGCATATAGTGAACAAAATTAGCATGACGAATACTAATCAAAGAAACTGAAGGAGAAGCAGAAAAAAATACATTTAAAACTAACTATGGAGAAACCAAATTCTCCATGCATTTGAATTGACTGGGTTACTTTGATAAGGTAAAATCACTTGCATTTATGCCAGTATAATATAAGGAAATGCCAGTAAACAAAGATTGAATTTAAAGTTTATATATATATATATATTTATACACATATGGCTACATATATGTTTATATGGATATATACATACATATATATGTATACACACAGAAACAGAAACACACATGTATGCATGCACATGCACACACACAGACACACACAGTTCTTCAAGGAGATGGAAATAAAAATACATTTCTTTTCAAATTTCTGAAAAAAATCTTTTCCACATAGAATTCTATATGAATTTTTCTTTTCTTAAAAAGAAAAGCCAAGGAGATAAAAGGGAAGTCACTCATTTTTGAACAGATTAGTTTTCAAACAGAGTACAACTCTTGGGAAGATACTAAAAGATGTGGTTTCCAAAACCTAAGTGAGAGCAAAGAAAAGATCTCCAATACCCAAAGCCAGTCTTGAACCAACAGCTATGAGACAGTTTGCATTTGCCGAGTCACCTCACAGCACATGGAGGGCTGCCTGTGGACAACTGTCAGTTGCTGTTCTCTGATGTGGGTGAACATACTGAAAACAGATTTCTGCTTGACAAATGGTGCACCCAGAATGTGACCTATTCAAATTTAAAAGTTGAAGGTCTGGCTCCCACAATGCCATAGTTGATTTATATTTAGACCCAGGACTTGAAAATAGGAAATAAAGTTCAAGGAAAATCATTAAACTAGTTCCTCATCTGGTTGTGATTTTTGATATTAAGGACCAGTACTATGGGGCAGCCTTGTAAGGAGCCAGCCAAGGCTTGGGATCTAACAGTGAAATCCATGCGTTTAGCATCTTGTTATGGACTATGTCCTCCTGAACAGGAAAAATTTAAAATTCTCTTATATATGAGCCACCCAAGTCTGGAGTATGCTTCTTTAACTGCCTAAACAGAGGAAATAAACCTTGCATTCATGATTTGAAGAAACAAATGAATAAAGTACTGTACAGCCTCAAGAAGAAAATGAGCTATTGCTGATTGAAACTGAACTGTGATGCCCTTCCTGTCTTACAAAGAGCAGTTGCCAGCAGAATGAAAACTCAATAGTAATCACATCTCAATTTATTGTGAACTCTAGTTCAAAGATGTGGAGCAAGGGAGGTGACCATGAGATCAGGTAAGGGAACACAATGGTATACTTTTTCTGTCATGGGAAGCCAGTAGATAACATTTTTAAAGGAAAAAAAATAATTAAGAAATAGAAATCTATTAATACAGTCAAAATTAAAAAATAAGGAAACAAGAAAATCATCAGTATTAGAGCTTTAAAGTTAAAGTTTTTTTTTTAAATATATACAATAGAATAGTGTGATAGCTTCAAAGGAAATGGACTGATCCCGGAGTGGCATTATTAGGAGGTGTTCCTTTGCTGGAGTAGATAAGCCCTTGTTTAAGAGAGGAAGTGTGTCACTTTGGGGGTGGATTTTGAGGTATCATGTATGTTCAAGCTACACACAATGTCTCAGACTATTTCCTGTTGCTAGGACAAGATGTAGAACTCTCAGCCATCTCTCCAGTGCTGTGTGCTTGCACGACACCATGTCTCACCACAATGATAATGGACTAAATCTCTGAACTTTAAACCACCACCTCAATTAAATATTTTCCTTCATAAGACTTTCCATGTCGAGGTGTTTCTTCACAGCAATAAAAAACCTAACTAAGACAAATGAAAACAGGAAGCTGCTACTTTATTTTATGGACATTATAGAAATAGAATCTATTCAAGTGCATATGTGTATTCCTTTAGTGTTTTTTTTTATTAATTAGAATACATAAGGTGAGTTTCCTTTAGGCAAAATTGATCGTATGATAGGCACTTGAGTGCAGGAGATAAAGGAGTTCCTTTCATTCAAACTTTATGTAATCCTTAAGAGACCAGTAAGACAGCAGATAAATCAGCAGTGGAGCAATATGCACACTTTTATGTGGCCATGTATTTTTTTATATTTTATTGTTTTTAATTGAGCTATACATTTTCCCCACTCCCATTCTTTCCTCCTCTCTCTCCCCTTCCACCCCCAAACCTATCCCCCATGCTCCTTATTTACTCAGGAGATCTTTTATTTTTCTCCTTCCTAGGAAGATCCATATATTTCTCTCTTAGGGTCTTTTTGTTGTCTAAGTTCTCTGAGGTTGTGGACCACAGGTTGGTTTGTTGTTGTTGTTATTGTTGTTTCATTCAAAAAGCTACTTTTGTCTGAACACATATATTTGTTTTTCTGGGTCTGGGTAACCCCACTCAATATGTTTTTTTTTTTTTCTGGTTTCATCCATTTGCATGCAAATTTCAATATGACATCATCTTTCACTGCTGAGTAGTACTCCATTGTGTAAAAGTACCAGATTTTCTTTTTCCTTTCAAAATTGAAGGACGTCTAGGTAATTTCCAGGTTCTGGATATTATGAATAATAATTCTATGAGCATGGTGGAGCAAATTTCTTTCTGGTATAATTGCACATCCTTTGGGTATATGCCTAAGAGTAGTATTGCTGAATCTTGAGGTAGATTCATTCCTAATTTTCTGAGAAATCACCATACTGATGTCCAAAGTGGCTGTACAAGTTTGCACTCCCACCAGAAATGGGGAAGTGTTCCTCTTACTCCACATTCTTTCCAGCATAAGTTGCCATCATTGTTTTTGATCTTGGCCATACTGACAGGTATAAAATGGTATAACAGAGTTGTTTAGATTTGCATTTCCCTGATGGTTAAGGATGTTGAGCATTTCCCTTAGTGTCTTTTGGCCATTGGAGATTTGTGGTCACACATTTTAAGATTGGACTGTCATCCTCAAACTTGATGCATTATTTTGTTTTATTTACAACCGCCATTCAAAATTGTAAGGGAAGTCAAGCAAGGCCTGGTATAATAGGTAGCATACCACATGATCTCCATTGTTTAATTTCACGAAAAGACGGGGTAGTAAGGACCTGGTAGATTTGGTGTGGTAAATTAATCCTTTGGAAACCAATAGGTACTTCTTATATTATTGCTTGGGGCCTCAGAAAAAAGGTATATGAAGGGAATATATTTAGGGTCCTGGGTTACTTTGATAAGGCAAATGCACTTGCATTTGTATTCATCTCTTTTTAAAACTATTTTTCTGTCCCAGGAAAGCAGGGAAAGGCTAATGCTAAACCAGAAGAAGCTTATTAAAAACATATAATCCCATAAATTTATACATTTTAATATAACTATATTATGTATACATGTATTCATAGGTATATCTAACTATATCTAACCCTATTGCCTGACAATAAATGTTGTCTCAACTTATAATATTATTTTTTACTTGTTAGGAAACATCTTAACATCTGGCATAGTCACTGATGCGAATCCTGCACTATGTTCAATAGAGAGGCCCATCAACAATTCCCTCAGCCTTCAATCCTCTTTTGGCAATTGGGGAATATGTACAAGGGTCAGTAGAAAAGCACTGCTCATTAATTCTTCAACAATTAATAAACACATCTTTTAAGTTTTATGAAAGAACTGTACCTGACTCAATTAATTTTGTAGGACTAGATGATAAATACACAGGGATTTGGTCTACAAGACTTACTTCAGTTGTCTAAGTAAATTGTTTCCTTTGGGTGGTATGTTCACACAGAGCATCAAGCACGCTTCCATCGGGATTTCCTAATTTTGCTGTAATATATTGACTTCATTGGTGGTAATATTCTATTTTATTTAGAGAATAATCAACTTTCTTCACCCTTTAACCGATCTTGTTGGAATCACTGTATTTTCCCTGTTCATCTAGCACAGTCAAGTTTCTTTGAAATACTCAGCAACTTGGGAGCAATGGTGTCTTCTGACCTAAGTTTATGTTTTCTATTTGATTAAGGATGATAAGGTTCTATAATTTGAATCAAATTTACTACCCATACATATGCGAAACACATCAAAAATTTTGGGGAAGTTCTTTCTGTATCCTGTATATATTCATTAGTCTTTCCTAGGCCATGTCTTTGCATACTTTGAAGTAAGTTGAAAAATTACAGAAAAAAAAACACTAAAATGAAAATGTATAGTATTATTTAACTGACTTTAAGGAGTGAATGGAAGTTTTACTTTGTTTCCAGTAGTGAATATACCATTCAGGTTACTTTTATACAGTGGAGACAGGAACTGAACAGCTAACATTGAGTGGGATATTTCTCTTCCCTTAGGCGTAGGATCAATTCCAAGGATAAAAATATGAAGTCCAACAGCGAAATCTTTGGATTTCTGAGGAAGACAAAACATAAAGTGGATTTTGAAAGGTTTCATATATTTTTGTTGTTGTTTTGATTTATTTAGTAAAAATAGATTTTTCTCACATACAGTTTATCCCAACAGGTTTCTCCTCCCTGCACTTTTCCAAACTCCTCACCCACACTCCTGTCTCTGTATACGCTTTCCCTCCTTGTTCCATTCCAAAAGAGCTGTCTTCCGAGAGAAAACAACCAGCCATGATAAAACAGAATACAACAAGACAGGGCAGAAGTCATCACACTGAAGCTGGAATAGGAACCCATCATGTGGAAAAGAGTCCAAGAGCAGGCAGGAGTCAGAAATTCTTCAACTCCCACAGTTAGTAGTTCTGCAAAACTAGGCTAACAGCTAAAATATCTATGCAGAGGATCTAGTGCAGGCCCGTGAAGGTCCTGTGCCTACTATTTCAGTCTTTGTAAGCCCATATGTGCCTTGCTTAGTTGATTCAGTGGGTCATATTCTCCTAGTGTCCTTCATCTCCTCTGACTCTTACAATCTCTCTTCCCCTCTCCTCATCCTCCAGTCCTAAAAGAGGAGAGGGTACCCTGCCCTGTGGGAAGTCCAGGGCCCTCCCCCCTCCATCCAGGTTTAGGAAGCAGTACATGCGGTAGAGACAAATCCCAGTGCCATTATCATTGGCTTCTCAGTCTTCCCCAATTGTCAGCCACATTCAGAGAGACCAGTTTGATCCCATGCTCACTCAGTCCCAGTTCAGCTGGATTTGGTGAGCTTCCATTAGCCCAGGCACGCTGTCTCAGTGGGTGGACCAACCCCTTGTGGTCCTGACTTCCTTGCTCATATTCTCTCTTCTTACTCTCTTCAACTGGACCTTGGGAGCTCAGTCCAGTGCTCCAATGTGGGTCTCTGTCTCCATCTCCATCCTTCGCCAGACGAAGATTCTAAGGTAATATTCAAGATAGTCATCAGTCTAACTACAGGACAAAGCCAATTCAGGCACCCTCTCCTCCACTGTCCAGGGTCCTAGC
The DNA here is from genome assembly GCF_014885135.2 of Alexandromys fortis. Classification (NCBI taxonomy): domain Eukaryota; kingdom Metazoa; phylum Chordata; class Mammalia; order Rodentia; family Cricetidae; genus Alexandromys; species Alexandromys fortis. The sequence goes on from NW_026068057.1 coordinate 367,884, forward strand.
TGGAGATATCAACGTAGACACTTGGGAACCCTTCATGAGCCAAGCCTTGTGCCAACCTCAAAATGGCTCCCTTAATTAAGATATCTTTTTCCGTGCTCCCATATCTGTCTTTCCTCTGTCTCAACCATCCCATTCACCCAAGTTCTTCCCATCCCTCTTCTTCTCCCTTCTCTCCCCCACTTCCCCACCACCCCCATGCTCCCAACATTTGCCTGGTGATCTTATCTGCTTCTAATTTCCAGGAGAATCTATATGTGTTTTGTTCTTTAGGTTCACCTTATTACTTGGCTTCCCTAGGATTGTGAATTATAGGCTCAATGTCCTTTGTTTATGGCGAGAATCCACTAATGAGTGGATTCTATTTCCTCATGACTTATAGGACTATTTAAATTGTTCACCTGGTCTTGATTTAATTTTGGTATATGGTATTTATCTAAAAAATGTCCATTTCTTTTACATTTTCCAATTTTGTAGCATACTGGCTTTTGTAATAAGACCTAATGATTCTCTGAATTTCCTCAAAGTCTGTTGTTATGTCCCCCTTTTCATTTCTGATCTTGTTAATTTCAGAGTTCTTTCTCCACTTTCTGATTAGTTCAGATAGGGGTTTGTCAGTCTTGTTGATTTTCTCAAAGAACCAGCTCTTTGTTTCATTGATTCTTTAGATTGTTTTCTGTGTTTCTATTTTGTTGATTTCAACCATCATTTTGATTATTTCCAGTCTTCTACTCCTCCTGGGTGAGTCTGCTTCTTTTTTTTTTTTTTTTTTTTTTTCTAGAGCTTTCAAGTGGGCTGTTAAGTTTCTAACGTGAGCTTTCTCTGTTTTCTTTTTGTGGGCACATAGTGCTATGAACTTTCCTCTTAGCACTGCTTTCATAGTGTCCCATAGGCTTGGGTATGTTGTATCTTCATTTTCATTGAATTCGAGAAAGACTTTAGTTTCCTTCCTTTTTTCCTCCTTGACCCAGGGGTGGTTCAGTAGTTGACTGTTAAGTTTCCATGAGTCTGCAGACTTTCTGAGGGTGGAATTGTTGTTAAATTCTAACTTTACTCCACGGTGATCTAATAAGACACAGGTAGTTACTCCAGTTTAAATGTGTCCTTTGTTACCGAGTATATGATCAGTTTTTGAGAAGGTTCCATGAGATGCTGGGAAGAAGGTATATTCTTTTCTGATTGGATGGAATGTTCTATAGATGTCCATTAAGTCCATTTGATTCATTACATCTTTTAGTTCTCTTATTTCTCTGTTAAGTTTCTGTCTGTTTGACCTGCCCATTGGTGAGAGAGGAGTGTTGAAGTCTCCTACTATTAGTGTGTGGGGTTTGATGTGTGAAATGAGTCCTAGTAATGTTTCTTTTATTACATATGTGTGCACTTTTATATTAGGGACATAGATATTCAGGACTGAGACTTCATCTTGATGAATTGTTCCTTTGTGGCTGCTATGGTCCCCTTCTTGTTTCTGATTTTATTAATTTGGATATTCTCTCTTCATCTTTTAATTAACTGAGATAAGAGTTTGTCTATCTGATTGGTTTTCTATTCCTGAATTGGGGTTGGTATGCAACAACTTCTGGAGGATGGAAGCCAGGCGGGGATGGTATAGGAAATGGATGAAGATGTGGGCAGAGAGGCTTAATGTTTCACAATTTTGATATAGTGAACTTATTCAGTAGTATTTTCTGAGTCGACCAATGTGTCTGCATATAAGGATAACATGTTCAATGTAAATTTGTGTTTTAAAACTTGCTCAGCTATGTATTTTCTACTGAGAGGAATTTTAAAGTTACACATTATGTGGTTCTTATTTACCCTGACGTAATTTGAATAAACTTTTATTTATCTGAGTTTTGATGTCTTTTGATAGTCTACTATTTCTGAAAAATAAATTTTAATAGTTATATCAGAATGTTCATTTAAATCTGAATTAAATGAATTATTTTGTTACATTAATAATAACACTAAGTATTGTAACCAGAAAAAAAAAGGATGCCCCAGAAATTGTTCTATGTGTATTGGTCTCTCTTAATAGCAACAACAAATTATGGCTAATTATACTATAATGTTTTAAAATATAAAAGTTTATAATAACAAGTGGTATTTATATACATTAGAAAATTTTAAAACAATCCTGAATTTTAAAGTGCCAAGTTTTCTACATCAATAACTATTTCTTCTTAATGTTGAATGAACAATGTACTTTCAAAAGTATCATGAAGTATAAATTGATTTAAGTCAAAATTCTCTTTAATTAGTACAGATTAAGTAATTATAAAAATAATAATGTGTGTTGGGTAGGGAGATGACGTCTTGCTGTTTTTGCAAGTCTGGGGACCTAAGTTGAAGTCCCCAGATCCCACCAAAAGAGCAGAGTATAATTACACCTGGCTACATTAAGTGGAGACTAAGACAGCTGGATTCTCATACCCACCAGCCAGCTAGATTAGACTAAATTTTGGCCTTCCTGTTCTGTGAGGATCCCTATCTCAAACAGTAAGGTAGAGGATGATAGAGAAAGACTCTTGCATTCGTACTCTGGTCTCCACATATTCACTCACATGCTCATAAGAATACAGAAGACACACATATACATACAAACAAATAAACACATGTCGTAGGAGGTTGCTTGTTTATTTCCCGGCTGCCCAGACTCCCAAAATAATCACACAGAAACTATATTATTTAAGTCACTGCTTGGCCCATTAGTTCTAGTTTCTTATTTGCTTACTCTTACATCTTAATTTAACCCATCTCCATTTATTTATATTTTACCATGAGGCTCCTGGCCTTCTGGCAAGGTTTCAACATAGCTGTCTCTGGTGGCTGCTCCATGGCTTCTGTCTGACTATGCCTCCTTTTTCTCAGCATTCAGTTTAGTTTCCCTACCTACCTGTATTCTGCTCTGCACAGGCCCAAGCAGTTTCTTTATTAACCAATGGTATTCACAGCATGCAGAAGGGACTCCCTTATCAAACACATACAGAAATAAACACAAAGATAAATTATTTTTATATTCTTTTTAAGGAAAAGGCAATTATATTTTCCTTAATATGATACTAATTGAAGATTGTAGATGTAACTTTCTGCAAATGTTGTTTGCATGCTTTTACTGGGATGAAATTGGAGTTGACATTTTATTATTGGTATGTACATGTTGGAACAACTGTTCCAAGTTCATTAGTAAAATAACTTGAAAAAAAGAGCCAAGCCTATTTGACAGTTATTGAGTAGCTCTCGTATGCCAAGGCATTTTTTACATTATGGCATTTCATGCAATTGTTTTAGAGTTGAGAGAACTGGAGCTCAGCATAATAGCTTATTGTTCACATGGGATATCAGTCAAATTTATAAATTAAAATGATTATAATGTTTAACATTATAATTAGTTCAACATCTATTCACTGTTCCCCAACATTCGCTTGTGGTCTACTATTTCCTTGTACTTAGTCTGTTCCCTAGACAAACTTTGACTCTTTTACCATTTAAGCTTATATGATATATATATATATATATATATTCCATATATATTCTGTTTTTAATAAAGAGACAATTGTAACTCTCACATACCTTGCACCGCGGCCTCTGTCTGTGCTTCGGGCAAGGGGCTGGAGGTTGAGAATACACCCATAGAGACAAATCGACACACAGAACTTCCAACACTGGTACCAAAAGCCCCTCTTTAATAGCACCATGGAGTCTTAAATACACTGCAGTCAATGGCCAACAAGTGAAAATCCCATCCCTAAGCACAGCTTCTAGTAACTTTAATTAGACAGGGAAGTGCAGCTGAAGGCCAGGACTTAATTGGTCCCAACACTCACATCCAGGTTTTAATTCCCATCGTCATTTTTTGATCATTTACAGAAACAATTTCCTAGCTATAAGTAGATACTATTTTTTGTTATTGTGCCTATCCATCTAAAATTAACCTTAGTGATGGAATTTTGTGGCTGTAAACAAAACGTTATGGAAACCCACAGGCCACCTGGATGTTATTTCTGTTTTTATTCTCATTGTGTTTCTTAATCACTTATTTAGGTTCTCAAAATCAGATGTTTTGCTGTCATTTCCATTACTATTTTTTACATTTGGAGGCTGACAGGTGACTGTAATTTATGTACCTGTTATTTAGCACTTATTATCATATCATTCATTAATTTGTTATCTGTGTCTTAAGAGACTACACTGAAGTATACATTTGAGTACCTCTTATTAACTACTTATTTTATCACTTCCACTTTCAATTATGCAATGAATATTTACTGTTTTCTATTCCAAACAATAATATACCACTTGGACCCAACGTTTTGAACTTAAGAGAAATAGGCTTATATAGTAGCACAAGTGATAATATTGAAAACAATTTAAAATCTTTTAATGGTTCTCCGTGACTATTAGAAAAGAGGACCCATCAGATGTCATGTGAATGATTCTTTAGAAGAAGATTGTTGGCATATTAAGTTAACATAAGACTAAGCTCCTTTCCTTTTATTAAGGCTGGGCAAGGCAATCCAGTATGAGGAATAGGCTAACAGGAACCAGCCAAAGCAACAGGGACAGTTCCTACTTTCATTGTTAGGCGTGCCATAAGTAGACCAAGTTACACAACTTTCACACATATCAGAGGACCTAAATCAGTTCCATGGAGGCTTCCTGGGTTTTACTTTAGTCTCTGTGAGTTCCAATGATCTTGGTTAGTTTTTTTATTGGTTTTCTTGCGATGCCCTTGTCCTGTTTGACTCCTAAAATCTTTCCTCCTTCTATTCAGCAGAATTCCCTGAGTTCTGCCTAATGGTTGTCTGTGAGTCTCTGTTATTTCTTTCCATCAGTTACTGGATAAAGGCTCTGTGATGGCAACTGGGATAGTCACTAATCTGATCACAAGAGGTGGCCAGTTTAGGCTATGTATCCATTATTGCTAGGAGTCTTAACTGGGGTCATATTTGTAGATTTCCGGGAATTTCCCTTGTATCAGGTTTCGACCTGACCTTGGAAAGAACCTCTTCCAGTACTTTCCTTCTCCACTCATCAACCTGATCCTTCAAGTTCTCATCCCATCTTGCTACCAGTCCACAGAGAAGATCTTTTCTATTTCTCCTTCCCAGTGAGATCCACATGTCCCCTCCTTGTTACCTAGCCTCTCTGGGTCTGTGAATTGTAACATGGTTATGTTACAGCTAATTTATACTTATAAATGAATACATACAATGTTTGTATTTTTGGGTCTGGGTTATCTCACTTACAAATATTTTCTGTAGTTCCATCTATTTGCCTTCAAAGTTCCTGAAGTCCCCCAACCAAAGAATGGATAAAGAAAATGTGGAACACTTACATTGATTGGAGTGTTACTCAGAATTTTACTTTTGGTCACTTTACTGTTCTCAAATAGAAAATATGAATGCATATGGAATTCTGGGGTTCTTAAAATATTATTTTCAATACTTTATTTAAATATCTAAAGTGCCCAGCTATGAATAATAAGCAGGTATTTAGAAAAGAGATTGGGTTTCACATGAGACATATAGTTCTAAACACACACACACACGTGATAATAAACACAGGAAGTATTTTAAAGCATAATGATTAAGAGGGACAGTAGGCCACTGAAGAATTGAATATCGCTAGGAAGTTTTCTTTGAATGACACTAAATATAGTGTTTTATTTAGAGGTTATAAGTGCAGGAAAAATCAACAAAGACAATTTATGAAGAGAAACAGACAAATATTCAAAAGGGAGTAAGCATGTACAAACCAAGAAGAAGAGGAGTTTCTAAATGAAGAGGACATTTGAGAAGGTTATACTGAGTGGTGATCATAGACTCAGGAAGGTTGATGTCATTGTTGATGACATCAGAATATCTTTTTTAAAATACTTAAATTTTACAATTGTACCTCTATCTTAATTTAGGCTAAAGGAAAGCAGACTTCACTTGAATTTATTTGTAAATTTGAAATTCAATTATTAAGTGTCTAATGAGATACAACAGTGAGTGCAAACACGAAATCAGTGAACAGGACAAAAGAGAGCATATTTCCGGCCTCTTGAGTTTCCCCTCTCCATGATTTGACAAATAGCAATCAGTAGGGTAACAACTAAATTTGGTGAATTCATTATAAATGACAAATAGAGTAAAGAATGAATAACAGCTAACAGGAATGAGGGGAAGGCAAATGCCAAGGGAAGAAAAAAATAAAGCAAAACAAATAAACACAAAACATTACTATGCTTTAAGAGCAGAATTATTTTCAAGGATAATTTCTGAGCTAATTTTCACATGGAATTTATGATATTGAGGTCTTTGGTCCAAGGTTAGACATTATTAGTATATTACCTATATATGGAACTTCTGATTTTATTTTAATCTTATAGGTAAAATATCCATGAAAAATAAAAATACAACAGCCTGAATTTTGACAGTTAACTGAGGTCTGAAACATATTTACAAGTAAGTGAGAAACTGCTGCTCTCTGCCATATGGGAGTAGAAAGTTCTGGGAAAGCATTCCCACACAAATTTTTAAAGCTCTGAACAAGATACACAAAGCAATTATTTTCAGACAGAACAACATGAGCGCAGTGAAAATGTGATCTATAAGAATAAGGGAAACAGCATGATCAGTCGCAAAACAGGCTCTACTTTACTCAGATGTATACATACATACATACATACATACATACATACATACATACAATGTACCTACATGTACAAATAAACATATGCATGTGTTCCTACTTAAAAATAAGATAATCAAGTAGATCACTGCAATTTCACTGAATTGAGAAAACAGAAGACAAAGATTTATTTTCAGAGTAAACAGGTGAAAAAATGAATTTGTAGGAAAAACGATATATTAAAAACCCTCATAATCTACTCTGAGGTCCTTAAGCTACTTGGCTGCTTAACATGCTCACATACAATTGATAAGAGTACATGAAGCTAAGCAAAGGAAAATGATTCTGGAGAAAAACATGCACAAAATAAGAACCAAATCTTTTGTGCATTTAGAAAAAAATATATTAAGAGCATGTAATGGAAGGATCTTATTGAATGCCTCAGATGACTATTAGGGACTCCAGAGAGGCCACTTCAAAAATATGGACATAAACCAATTCCACAGTGCAGAAAATACTGACAAATGAAATGTGATCAGCTAGGGTACAAACATTTACGACCACCCTGTCAAGCCTTCACATCTCCACTCCTCCATATATCTAGGTAGGACAGCTCCTGGGATAAGTGGAAAAAGAACCATGTGCAAAGTTATTCCAGTTTCTAGCTACTTTGAATGAAGAGATAAAGCTTCTATGAACATAGTTGAACAAGTATCCTTGTGCTATGGTAGAGCATCCTTTGGGTTTATACTCAGGAGTGATATAGCTGAGTCTTGAGGTAAATGTATTCCCAATTTTCAGAAAAGTTGCCATATTAATTTCCAAAGTGGTTGTGTAAACATGCACTCTTACCAGCAGTGGAGAGTGTTACTCAGGTATAAAAACAATGACATCACAAAATTTGCTGGCAATGGATGGCAGTAAAAAAGATTATCCCGAAGGAATTAACCAGAAAGACAAACATAATCGGTGCCTAGGCCAACTGTCATCAGAGAGGCTTTATCCAGCAACTGAAGGAAACAGAGTCCAACAGCCAAACTTTAGACTGAGCTCTGGGAATCCTGCAGAAGATGGGGAGTAAGGATTGTCGAAACCAGAGAGGTCAAGGACACCACAAGAAAACCCACAGAATCAACTAACCTGTGTGTAATGTGGTTCATGGAGACTGAACTGCCAGCCAGGGAGCCTGCATGGGACTGCATTATGTTACTCTGGTATAGTTTGTTCGTCTAGTGGAACTCCTAAGAGTGTGAGCAGGGACTGTCTCTGACTCTGGTACCTGTTTTGGGAACCTTTCCTTCCTACTAGGTTGCCTCATCAAGCCTTACTGAAAAAGGAGATGCCTAGTCTTAACTGCAACTTGATAGACCATGGCTAGCTGATAACTCAAAAGACACCAGCCTTTTCTGTAGAAAAACAAAGGATGAAGAGAGGATGAAGGGAGGGGAAAGAGAGGAGAGAGGGAAAACATTGTCAGCATCAGGTTAACAGGCTGATCTTCTCATAATTTCTTAGAAGCCAGGTTCATAGTGACAGGGGGTTGGAATGGCAAAGAAAAAAAAAACTGACTTTGTCATGATGTGTCTCTCTGGAATTGTGTAGGCCCAAGTCTTATTTGAGTGTGGAGTGTTTACTCCTATGGTGTTCTCTGAGAGATATCTGAGATATAGGCAATGCTCTATTTTGCTTTATCTGGCTTGGTAGTCCACAATTACTTAGCTGATAACAGCATGCAAATTGATAAGTCTATTGATAAGAATGCTGAATTTGTTATGTTTTATCCTAATTTTATTATTTCTACTATTAAAAATTTCAAAGACATTGAAAAATAATTTGTGTTTGTTCAACTTTTTCGGGCAACTTCTTTTTTTGTCAAATATTTAGCCGATTTCTTTTTGTATTACTTTATAAATAATACCCTTCAAAATTTCCACTTTCTTCCCTCCTCCCGCTCCCCTCCAGCACCCCCACTCACCCTCCCCGTTTCTCTCCAATCCTAAGAGAGAGCAGGATACCCTGCCCTGTGGAAAGTGCCAGGCCCTCCCCACTCCATCCATGCTTAAGAACGTATGTATCCAAATAGAATGGGATCCCCAAAAGCCAGTACATGTAGTAGAGACAAATCCCAGTGCCATTATCATTGGCTTCTCAATCTTCCCCAATTGTCAGCCACATTCAGAGGGTCCAGTTTGCTCATTCTGTCCCAGTCCAGCTGGATTTGGTGAGTATCCACTAGCTCAGGCACTCTGTCTCAGTGGATGGACCAACCCCTAGTGGTCCTGACTTCCTTGCTAGTTCAACTCCTTAGCCATTGGCCAGCTTCTTAAAGAACTTTTTTTAGACTATTTGTTTCCTTTATTGCGATGATGTGTGATTAAAATGTGTCTGCATTTTCTACATGAAAATTCTGATTTACCCAGTCCAATTAGATATTGAGGGACACACAGCTTAAATCATTGTAAAATAACATAAAATAAATTGAAAAATATATTGCTATGTATTTTTTATATTATGGTTCTGTTCTATTTGGGTTTAAATTTTGTGTTTCTAATGAAGGAAAACATCATAACTCGATTATTTATAATATTGTAACGTCAAAATCATTCTATATTAAATAATTGATGTTCGTTTGAGAGTCATTAGTAGTGATGTTAGTGTTCTCAAGAATTGTATGTGCTCATGGAAATGCCTGTGTGCCCTGATGCCATCCTGACCTAGTGTTAACCAGCTTTTGTGTAAGTTGTTTTCACTGTTTTGTTCAAGCTGCTACAGTCCTAGAGCAAAATAAAATGCATCACTCATAAGTAGCAGATTAAGGAAGCCTGAGGTCAAAGTGCAAGCACATCCAGTGTCTGACTAAAAGTGACTTTTTGGTTCCTAGTAAATGTGTTCTTGGCTAAAGAACAAGTTGTTATAAGGGGTCCTGGGAGGCTTCTAGGTTTTCTTTTATAAAAACTCTACCTTTTCTTTGTAAGAATACCATTGATGGGAGGGGACCTGAGGACTTTTTAATGTTCCATGTCCTGATGAATTCAGAGAATTAAGAAAGCAACATAAATACCCTGGGTTGAGATCACAAAAATAAAGTAAAATAAAATGTATATATCAGTTACCAAGTATTGACAACAGGCTCTCCTTTCTGTATTGCCATATTCAACCCAATATATCTACTTTTATCACACATTGATGGGAGAGGTTATTTTCATCTTCTTTGTCCTAGAAACTACTGATGAATTGAATTTTCTTTATTTCCACTGTCCACTAAGGCAGCTCCTAGTCATCCGTGGCTCTAAATATGTGATGGGTGGCTAGTGTATCTAAAGAAATTCATTTACTTAATTAAACTTGAACATCAATATGAATCTATTGGCTACTCAATGGCAATGCTAACCCACAACATCCATTTCTGGAAACTACCTGGTAATAAAATATCTTATTTTCTATTAATCTGCCCTAAATTTATACAATGGCTTAAGTGCAAGATTTTTACATTGAAAATGTATTTGCAATTTGATTTTCATAGCATCCTTACATTCCTAGTACATTTAATTCCAACTGTTTCTCATCACTGTACACACACACGTATGCACATATACACTGTTGAATATAAAAATAGAATAAATGTTTTAACTTTTACTGTTGTATGAACAATATGATGTTTTCTGCTTGGGTTGTCACTGTAGTTGCTTATTTTGTTTTCTTCAAATTTTCAAATAAATTTATATGAGAAATTCCTATTGTTTATGTGGGGACTGTCATTATGACTAATACTGGACCCATTCTTTTATGATTCTGGCTATGCTTAATATTGTTTAGCAACTGTTCTCTCAGTCTCTAATGTCCTATCATTTAGTATTTCTGATTAAATTAGAAATTAGATCCTATATGTAAATAGTAAGTGTTCCCAAAAAGAAAATTTCAGCTAAACATGATGGTAAAAGATTGTAATCACAGTTCTGAGATAGAAGTAGGAATATTAGAAGTTCAAATCCATACCCATGTGCATAGTAAGTTTGAATACAGTGTGAAATATAGAAGACACTGACCCAAAACATCAAAACCAAAATCAAGATGATATCAGTAGTTTTAATATTTAAACTTTAACCATAGATGTGATTATCTGATAAATTAGTTACCTTACTATTTTTATTCTGTATTATCAATTTAATACTCTATTGCTAAATTTATTCTTAGGATATTTTTGGATATCTTATCATTTCAGGATCATCAAACAATTTTGAGAGCATGGGCTGTGAAGGATTTTGCTCCAAATTGTCCTTTGTATGTTCAGATATTAAAACCCGAAAATAAATTCCACATTAAATTTGCAGGTAAGCTTTGGTCTTTACTGACAGTCTTCGAATTCTTCCATGAAATTCCTCCAGACTCTTTTGCTATTTATTGTTTACATTTATAAAGTGGGTGACAATTCATTAACTCATGGTCCTGAAGGGCAGGAAAGATTCTCTTTTAATTATTTACTTAAAATATAAGAATTCCTCAGATGCAATAATATAATATTTGGGATGAATCTTTCTTTTGTCATTTAACTTGCTGTTTTTATCACCAGAGTTTACCGTGCATGTTTTTAAGTTTATTTGTATTTTTATTTATTTTTTTTAAATTTATTAAGCCTTTTACTTAAGCAAATACATGTTTACATCATTTTCTCATTCTCAAAGAAGCTGGGAATAAGTTTAATGTTCAGTTCTCTGCTGTATTTATTACTCAAAACACAAATTACCTTAATCTATAGTATATTACAGTGTGATACATTAATATACAATCTTTAATTTGAGTTATAGACTTAAAATAATTCAAGCAAAATTTAAATCTTCTGTTTTGTGGCTTTAGAGACACTATTTTAAAGGGGTACATTGGCTAGGGAGATCATGCTTTGCATCATTAGTTAATTGAACAATAAAAGTATGTTAAATTATTTTTTTCCTAAATGCTTCTGTGAGAGAAAGGCACAATTTTGTGTCCAATCAATAATTCATGTACTTTTCTCCGCAATCCGGCGTGTTCTGTATTTTGTTTATTTTGTTTTAAGTTGCCTCAACAATCAAAGCTTAAATGGTTATTAAAATGTAAGTCCTTTAAGCAACATGACACAAGTTATTTTGTACACAATGTGTCCACATAAGTTAAATGCAACTTGTTGGTTTATTATACTGAAATAAACATTATAAATTAATTTTAAATAATAAGAAACTAATGAGGTGGTGTTACCGAGTTAGTTCTACCATGTCCTGACCGTATCACAAATGACTTAATCAGTTGCTTTTCAGAAAATGTATATAGGACAACCTAAAACACCGACTCTTTATGTTGTGTATTATTACACTTTGTAAGATCTTTAGAAAATACTCATTGCAGGAGGTCTGATTGGAGTGGTCTGAGGTGGTGGTTCCAAGGCTAACAAAGCTGAAAAATAGACATGAGAATCATTCAAGAAAGATGCCTTTGTGAAGGAAATGGAAAAGTATATGGGAAGTACCTCATTAGAGTTTTTCCATAATCCTGTTTGCTGTAAACATTCATATTTTTAATTGTTATTGTCAAATTTAAAACAACATATTAGGGTAGCATTAATGAATGATCAGTAATCAAAATATTAAAGTTTTTAATCTGAAAAGCTCAGGTATGCAAATTACTATTCAGAGTGATGCTTTCCTTTCTTACTGAAAAGTTGCCTCTGTTCCACCATATAGGGTTAGTGGTGAGGATTAAAATATATTTGGAAAACTTAACAATCTATTGAATAATAATTAAATCATCAGGCAATAGCTGCAGGTAGTATGAAAAGCAACCCATAATTTTGAATGTGAGATAATACATACTCAGAGGCTATATGCACTCTTTTGCACTTTCCTTATACGTTCATCAATAATATGCTTCCCATAGATTGATCACATGTGTTGAAATAGTCTATAAGCAAGTCAGGTGCTACAGAAACTATTCTGTTGATTTTCTTTCAGATATTTCACTTGACATTATGATTATAAACCTACCAAGATGAGTCCATTATTTCAAAACTCTCTTCCAAGGGCTCATCTCAATATTTCTTATTTTGACACATGTTGAAATTCTGCTTAATAGTGCTTTAAGATTTTTTATAGTTGAGATTACAACATTTCAGATGGGAGTCTTTTTTATAGTATTAAAGATAAAAGCATTATAGTTTCACTACAATGTCATAAAAATATTAAAGCTGATGTATGAAACTCGCAAATTAGTTTAATTCATTTCATAGCTCAGCAAGAGTTTGAGAAGTAACACACTTTTCATAATAACATTCAATGGATTAAACTGTCAGCTTGGATAGTATATTGCTAAAAAGATGGTCCCCAAGGAGCCAAACTTCATTCCACTAGTATGTGGTCTTTTAGCATCTGTGCTGCGTGTGAAGATGTTCTGTTTAGCGCCTTGTATGAAAGGAAAGAAAGGAAATATAAGACCCATCCATCCTTGTGCCTGATGGGTATCTCCCAGGAGGTACCCCAAAGTAGTAATTATTTTGTATATATTTTCATATCTCAGATGTCCGGTGGAAATTAACAGTTTCTTTGCTCAAATGAAGAAATGCTAACTTTCTTTTACAATCAATTTTTTAATATTTTTTTCGTTTTGGGGTTATTTTTGTCAGATTTGTTAGATTAAATTCAAATGATAATTTAGCTTTAGTTATGTTATGTTATGTTAAATCTATTTTCATTGAAAAAGGTTTTCAGTAATTTTGTATTGTGACAATTGGCACTGAAGCCTATAACACATATTATTGCAGCATTCTATAAATAAGAGTGATGGAGAATCTGGCTGTGTGACGTCTTTACTTTACTTCAAGTTTACCTAATAATTCTAGAGAAGCATCTCCTGATCAATATTCAATCTAATAACATGCATAGAAAATTTATGCCTCCATACTGTTGAGGACCTCAAAAATTACTTCTCTTCAGTTGAAAAACCCTGGTTGGAAAAATGCAAAAATAAAAGTTCAGATATAGACATATAACTACAGAACATTTAGTCATACTGAAATAAATCTCATGATTGCCTTTTCTGTTTACATTCCAAACTTGTTTAAAAGCCTGGAAACACATGTGCACAGACCAACAGACACTTACAGACAGACAGTCACAGACACCATACATACTATAAGAGGAATGAGAGAGAGAGAGAGAGAGAGAGAGAGAGAGAGAGAGAGAGAGAGAGAGAGAGAGAGATGCTTCTATTTCCTGCTAGAAAGGAGAAAACCTTGAATGAATTCCAATAAGCTTTATAAACACACTGCATTCTTTTACTCATGAGCTTCATCTACAAGTTCTTTCTTTCTTAGCTGATGAAGTTACTTGCCTTTTAATTGCAAGGAGGATGAATGTTGTAGGATAATGTTATAGGGATGACCTGCAGGTAAGCTTAGGTAACTATGTAATCCCATTACCCCCAGTAAAATGTTAGATGCTCTGCACACACTCATACCTCTTTTCTTTCTCATCCGATTTTAAGTCGGAGAAAAGATTGCAAACTCAATTAGCTAATGAAATTATGAATTCTCCATAAATTTTATTTTTGGTATATTAAGATATTTTGTATGTAACATAATCTGACTGTAGTTAATGAATGAAAATCACACCCATATTTCCAAGTGTTTACTGAATGAAATACTTTCTACTTCACAACTACAACAAATCCAAAGTATGAATCATTCACTACAGTTGTGGGAGTTAGCTCTCCACTAATTACAAAGCATAATTATAATAAGAAGTTAGATGTGGAAAAAAGTAAACATACATTTTACAGTACTTTTGACAGTGTTATAAGAATGAATTTTTATTAGCATGACTACAGTTGCAAAGACATTATTGTAAATAATGCATGCGTACAACTCTTATGTTATGGAGAAATAGTTTGATTTAAAAATATGAAGATTATATTTCATCTTAGACACTATGTGGATTTTTTTTCTTTTTGTAAACCCTTAGATGTTTCAGTACCTCACTTTTGCCCATGCAGAAAAGAGAGTGTGGAATATCTCCAAGCAATATAAATATTGGAAATTAACTTAGCTGTTTCTAAATAGCATATGGTTATGCAGGCTTGACTTTCTCCAAATGGTAAAGTGTGATATTTTCAAGCAGAGTGATTTCTCATTTCCCATGTCACACCCACATAGACATTATCTTAAACTTTGCTTCTGCAACCTGCTTAAGAACACAACGCCTTGAATGTCTGTACTTTCAAAATATAGAACATAAGAACTTTGAAATTCTTGATGTTTCTAAATGGAACACTAACTATTCAACAGAAGGCCATGTTCAGTACTCTCTAGAGAATCTTTTGTTGTTTTGAAAAATTCAGCTGCACTTTACTGGTTATTAAGTAATGAAAGTTTTTTTTCCAGTCTATATTTTCTGATTCTTAGCAATTTGTTTTATTTGCTTAAACTTTCTGTGCATAAATACAGATACACAGATGCACATACTACACACAGACAAACATACCCACATGTTCAGATACTTGTATGTTAAACATACATACCTACACACATATCTACAAAGACACACATGTACAGGCATCCATATATAAACACATATAAACATATACACATAAATCCATGTATGAACGCAATAGATTCATACTTTAGCAAGATTCTCCAGAGAAGAAGGTTGCTCAACTTCATAGAGCTATACTAACAATTTTAATGCACGAACAGATTAATAATAATACTATTTATCTAGTGCATATTCATGGTTTTAATATTTGCAATACACTCTTAATTCTACATTTTAAAATTCAGTATTTTCTGAACATTTCTTGTAAATTTTTGTTAAATACTTTACATTAAAATACCTTTAACTTTAGATATGTTAACTATTGTACAGAACTCATGTACACCCTCAGTTTTTTACAGATTATAAATTTCATATCTTATATACCATCCCATGTTTTGTCTAAAAAAATAAGTTATGACTATATATGTTTTTTAAGTAAAATATATTCTTGGATATCACTTTTGCTTGTCAATTTTTTTAAAAGGAGAGCATTTTCTTTTCATCTTTGTGGCCTTTGCAATTTTGGTAAATGTTTTTATAAATTAGCCATCCCTCTAAGTTTTTTAACACCTGAATAAATTGGTCTTGCAAAATAGGTTTATCAGGTAGTGTTTTTGTAGGCCACTTATAATTTAATTAACTTATTGCACTTTTATAATTCCTTTCTTACAATTTTCAAATGTTTTTATAATTCTCAAATACTCAAACTCTCATGAGGTTCTGTGCAGAGTAAAATATTTTGTCACATTTGGAAATTTTCCAGTGTATTCTGTTTAGGGCTGAACTGCAGTCTTCAGTTGTTGACTTCATCCTTTTGTTCACATGGTTTGTAAAAAGTAGTTACTTGTTCTTTCTTTCTCCTTTATTTACTTGTTCAAGATGCATCTGAGATCCCTTGTAAGAGAAATCTGTTGTCTCCACTAATGATAAGTGTGCGCAGCATGATTGATAAGTGTGCAGGGTGTGCTCTGTATTTGGAAGAAAGTATAATTCATTTGCATCATACTCTAAAATTATGAGTGAGGTAAGATGTCAGGAAACTGTTTCTAGTCACTATCTCTTTGGAGACTTAAATCTATCATGTCTCCATCTATATGCTTTAGCTTCTGTGGCTAGTTTTTGATGATTTCTTCATATTTTTTTTTTACCCCAGGAAAACTCTTCAGAATAAACAAACAGGACGTGACAGATATTATGAGATGTTTTATTAACGCATTACTGATTGTCTTGGACAGTCTTATCATTCTTCAAAAACACTTAAAATTGTGCCTTAATAATTATCATGTACTAATGAATTGGAATTTTTCTGGAAGCAATGAGATGTTAACAATAGTCAGAGGAAAGCACATACAATTTAAACTAGATAAAAAAAAAAAAAAAACTCACTCCAGGGAATATGAAGTGAAGTGGCGAGGTTAAAAAGCACTCCTGGGAGCAATTTTTTTAGGAATCTATTATGGCTATTCAGGTGAAAGATGCTGAGAAATTTAATTGAGGTGTGAAAATAGAGAGATTGAGGACAGATTCCTAAACCATTTCATTTATTTCTTCATCGATTGTGAGAACTGAGGAGAGTGGGGAAGCATTGTTTTTTCTTTGCAGCTATAAGGTTTTAAATCTTCACAGTTGATAAGATATCTAACATATCTATTTGCTAATTGATTAATAGCTGCTTCAGTGTCTCTACATTAGGTTCTGTGAATCTGCTATGCTTCATCTATCGATGGATTATGCAATGCCTGACTCTCTGTGTGTTTTCAGTGCATTAAACAGAAAACATAGAACTCTAATAAGGATATTTAGAGTTAATAGCATATAATTCCATACTATTAATACAAGACATTTCAAAATGTATTAAGTAGCTTCTGTCTGGATGCACACATTCAAAGAAGTCTCTTGTTGAAATATACATGGAAGAATTCTAAAAGAATCCATAAGTAAGGCAAAGAAAACTGAAAAATAAATATTTCATGTATATTTTTTGGATGTTAGTTTTTTACTCCATAAAGAGAAAAATCTGTGAAATAAAAGAATAAGGAGAACTATCCCCAGAACTCAAGGAGGTCAGGGAGAATTTCACACTCAGAGACTTGATGGAAGGGACACTGGACATTTGGTAATTGATGTGCCCAGAAACACTGAACGATACTTATAGTGAAGTTACTCTAAATCGATTTGTTTTATCTTTGCTTTGAGATGTATTAAAATACTATTCTAATGTTAATTTAAAATACTATGAAATAATTTTCCTTTAGTTTCATAGTTTCTCATGAGTGGTTATCTGAGATAACTGATCAAGACTGAGCAATGGAAACATCTCATCTGAGGATAGACTTCATTTTCAATGAGAGCACTTGTTAGAAGGTAGTGGTTCTTGACTGATCTAAAACTGGGGATTCTTCTTCTAGAAGTAATATTCAATTCTCCACCATGTGGTTTAGTAGTTGAACTGGCACAATCTATGATAACTGAATACACACAGTTATTTTTATTGATCAATGCAATAGGATTGAAATAAAATTCACAGAATTTCTGGGTGTTATATGTTCTCACCAGAAGAATATGTATATTTCATAGCTCTGAATGCACTTACATTTAGAGCAGAATCTATTAAGCAAGAAACATGAGAAATTTTACATTGCAGTCCATTCGATCACCATTTGTAATAAGCTTTTACTCTGTGAAAGAAAATGAATAACATTGTTTTGTTTTGATTCTGTTTATGTTTCTGTCCAATATGTCTTTCCTAAAAGATGTCTGATTTCTATAATCAAAATTCAGAGCTGGGGTGGTTTAGTTAGTGTTTCTGTTTACTGCTTTCCAAAGAACTGTTACCTAGCAACTATATGGGGAAATCTTGCAGCTTTAAGTCATACAAAAGCATAGAAAATAAAATTATGCAGACATTTAAAAACACCTTACTGAAACATAATTGTCACAATTGCAAATAATGCATGACATTTTTGGAGGGAGGTTCTATGGGATGTCTTTGGTCAAAGATTTCAAAAGATGTAATCTACTCCCTGGCACTGGAAGTTTTACTCGATGGCATAAGATGTCTAGTTGGGGCATTGTTTTCCCATTAAATTACTTTCATATATATATAAGATATATATATATCTTTGGAAGCTAAAGTATATAAAGCCCAGAAGCTGTAGTAGTATGCACTAGTAGGTTTCCATGTCTTTTCAAAGTTACTTTGTATTAGTTGTCCCTCATCATATTCCTTTTGTTTACTCTGATCTTCTATTTCTCTCCTCAATTATTCTTACTACTATAGCTTCCTTTTGTCTCTTTATCACACTATATTATATTTACCCTACTTTGGAAGATTCTCCCCTGTCACCTTGCTTTTTCTAAGCTAGGTACCCTTTGCAGTTATTTGGATTTAAACACACATTTCTAAACTTTGCAAAAAGCAAAAAGCTCTGTTTTTGTGTCTAGAATTCCTTTCTAAGCCCTCTCAGGTTTTAAGTGGATTTTAGTTGGACACATGATTGCCAATTTGTTGTAAGAAGGTCTGCTTGTTGGTTCCTGGCTGCTCAGCCCCAAAATAAAGACACAGAAACTATATTATTTAAAACACTACTTGACCTATTAGCTCTAACTTCTTATAGGCTAGCTCTTACATTTTAATTTAACCCATTTCTTGTAATCTGTGTATTGTCATGTGGTTGTGGCTTACCAGATAAAGTTTGGTCTGGCCCCAGTGGGACTAAATGGCTTCTCTCAGACTCCATTCTTCTTTCTCCCAGCATTCAGTTTAGGTTCCCCCTGCCTAGCTCTGTTCCCCTATAGCTCTGCAATAGGCCCAAAGTAGTTCTTTATTTACCAATGGTATTCACAGCATTCAGAGGGGAAACCTACATCACACAATATTAATTCTACTGATTCAATAGCATACACGTTACTTCTCAATTTGTTCCACAAAATAGAAATAGAAGGAATATATCCTGTTATTTCTTATGAAGCCACTATTACCCACATAACAAAACCAATGATACAAACAAAAAATTGTGCAGACCAAATATCCCTAATAAACATAAATGCAAAAATTCTCAATAATATACTTGCAAACTGAATTCAACATATCAAAACATTATCTATCATGATCACATTGATGCAGGGATGGTATAAATATGCATAAATCTTTAAATGTAATCTACCACATAAGCTGATTAAAATAGAACAGCTGAAGACCACCTCATTAGATGAAGGGCTATGGCTATGTCTAAAATCTCTTCATGATAAAAGTTCCTGAGACAACAAATCTACAAGGGATATACCTCAACAAAATAAGCACAATTTACTGCAAGTTTATAGTCAATATCATCTTAAATTGAGATGGACTCTCAGCATTTCTACTAATATCAGACAAAGTGATGTGGGATTACCCACTGTGTGCTGTGAAAATGCTTTATAACTATTGGTTAATAAAGAAGTTGCTTTGAAAGTGACTAACAATCTGGCAATATAAGTGAAACAATCATTGAAATTTCCTGCTTCATAGAAAAGTCTGCATGATACTATGGGCCTGTAGGCTGAAAATGATTTCCCCAATATTACAGAAGAATTTTGGGTGACTGCCCATGCAGTGAGATATCTCTGTCAATTCTTGAGTTTTGAAAGTTGATTATAGTACACTTCCTGTTTACTTAGGTAATATTATATCCTTTGGGGTCTTTGATGGAATTGAAAAAAGATAGCTATAATTATAAAAGATAGATTATATATAAAACTTTAGACTCACAAAGATAGGATAGATGATAGAGTGTTTTCTTAATTTGTCAAATGTAAATGGACTAAACATTGTAATTATAATTCTTGCTTGATAACTGGTTTTTATATGTAATTTACTATGTTAAAGTTAAAATCTTTCTTTTTATTTAGACAAGGGATACATTTTCTTTTGTGAGATACCTCTCTGTATGCTGTGAAAATGTTTGTTTGTTTGTTTTTACCTTGGTTAATAAAGAAGCTGCTTTGTGCCTATAGCAGGGTAAAATATAGTCAGGCTGTATGAGATATAGAGAAAAAGAAGGTGGAATCAGAGAGAAACCATGTAGCTGCTGAAGGAGACAGATGCCGGCCACTAGACAGAACCTTACTGGTAAACCGCGAGCCTTTAATATCAAAATATATTTTAAATATAAAATAATAGAAATGGGTTAATTAAAGGTATAAGAACTAGCTAGTAATATGCCTAAATAGTAGGCCAAGCAGTGTTTTGATTAATACAGTTTTTGTGTGATTATTTCGGGTCTGGGAAGCTAGGAAACAAATGAGAAGCCTCCATCTACAACAAAGGATTTTCCCTATATGCCTAGTACTTGAAGTCCCAGTTGGAATAATAAGGGAATTGAACTAGACATCTACAGGAAGAGAAGGAAAGATGAAATAGGACTAAAAAAAGTCAAAGGATCTCTATTCATTTATTTGGTTTTATACATAAACTACACCAATAATTCAACCAGGTTTCTTCTAAAGCTATAAACATATTCAGTAAAGTATAGGATACAAATTTAACACACAAAGTAAGTTGCCTGTCTATACACAGATGGTGTTTGTTATACATAAATGGACTGAACAAGAAATCAGGAAACAATACCTTTCACAAGAGCCTCAAAATATCTTGGACTGTCTCTCAAAAAAATTGTATGATATTTGTGTTTTTGTT
The DNA here is from genome assembly GCF_014885135.2 of Alexandromys fortis. Classification (NCBI taxonomy): domain Eukaryota; kingdom Metazoa; phylum Chordata; class Mammalia; order Rodentia; family Cricetidae; genus Alexandromys; species Alexandromys fortis. The sequence continues at coordinate 388,731 of NW_026068057.1, forward strand.
AGGTAGTCTTTGGCTCTTGCAGAGAGAACTGTCAGTTTCATGAATAAAGTTTCTATGTGGAATTGGAGTTGCATATATTATAGGGATTTTTTTAACTACATAATTGACATATATTATGATACCTTGTGGCTTTTGCAGACATACTTTCTTTTCTTTTACCCACATCCCTCCTTCGCATGGAGAAACTCATTCTCTCCCTACTAAAGAGACCCACTTTCCTTTTCCTCATATTAGATCACTTGTATGAGTGTATGTGGATGTGGTTGTGCATGGATGCCAGAAATCAGTCTTGGATGTGCTTCTCAGGAAACTGTACTCTTTGGTGCTTGAGAAGGTAGTCTCAATGGCTTGAGATTTGCCAAAGAGGCTAGGTTCACTGGTCAGCTGTCACTCTTATCTCTGCTTAAATGTGTGTCTCACTTCATTAGGCTTTTTTCCCCTATGTATCTTGGGATTGAAATTAGGTCTTCATGTTTGTAAGACAATCGTTTTACCAAATGAGCAATATTCCTGGCTTTTCTGCATTTTAGTGAAACTAAAGGGAAAAAAAATCACAAGAAAACAACAGATTATCTGCAATCTCTAGTTTGCCACCTTCTTCCTAATCATTTCCATCTATTTGACTAAGAGAATACAGCCATAGTAAGAAAAGCATAACTTGAATAAACCTCCACAAGGACATCCCAGCTTGTATTCATCCCCATATGTTCTGCCTGTTCTCCTGTTGTTAGAGATGAACATTTTTAGCTGCCATATGACACAGAAGGTACATAGGAATGGTGCATTATGTTAGGAAGTTGTCTAAGTTCTGACTGTTGGTGAGTGATATGCTGAGGATTTTGCAAATACCTACTTGTTTTTATAACTTATGAGAATCCACTTGACACACGAAGAAGCCTGTGCAATGAGACTAATGCTGACAAAAAAAAAAAAAAAGCCTGTCATCCTGCCCCGCATGCTGGTCAGCAATCACAGTTGTTATTGCACTCTTTTAATGGTTCTATTCTTACTGAATTTTAATTTACGAATACCACATATGATTGACTGGCCTGATTGGTCAGCAGGATTAAGTAGGTTAGCAGGTTTCAGAGCACAGGTGACTTACATGACATCAAATCACATTAGGAAGATGGCATTAGCCCAGAAGAGTAACTCAGTTTCATTTGTTGGCAAGGTCTGTGTGTGTGTGTGTGTGTGTGTGTGTGTGTAGAGTGTAGTGCTTTTGTCTTTGTGATTCACGTATGCAGGGTGTGGAGGTCAGAGGACATCATCAACAATTTTGCTCTATCACTCTATGCCACATTCCTTGAGACAGGTTCCCTTATTGAATCCGAAGCTCACTGTTTGGGCTAAAATGACTAGTTGCTAAGTTCTCGGTATCCTTGTCCCAAGGGATCACAGAAACACATGGATAGCCTGGTTCCTTTGCTACTTAGTTTTTTATGTGCTTAAACTTGGGCTTATAAAAACATAGCTGCATAACCAGTTCTTTTATCCACTGAGTCATATCTTTAGCCCTCATATAGGAAAAATTCTTATATCAAAAAAAAAGTTTTTGCTTTTTTTTTTTTTTTTAAAAAAAAAGGTTTGGTTGGTTGGTTTGTTTATTCCCCATATATTAAGTGACTAAGTACCATATTTGTCTTTCTGGATTACCTAATAAGGGTAGGTATTTTTTCCCTAGTTCTATTCATTTACCTGAGATTTTCATGATTTCAATTTTTAAAGGATAAATAATACTTCACTGTATAATGTAGCACATTTTCTTTATTCATTTGTCTGACAAAGGGCATCTAGGTTGTTCCAAATTTCCGGCTATTATTAACAGAGCAGCAATGAGCACTGTTGAACAAGTGTCTCTGTGGTACTGTGAAATGTCCTTTGCATATATACCCAAGATTGTTATAGCTAGAACTTGAGGTAGATCAATTTCCATGTTTCTAAGAAACCACCTCACTTATTTCCATAGTGATGTTAAAAATTGCAATCCCACCAGCAATTTATGGGCATTACCTTGACTCCACATCCTCGCCAGTGTTACCCATAACTTGTTTTCATTGATCTTAGCAATCCTGACTAGTGTAAAATGAAATCTCAAAGTAATATTGATTGGCTTTTTCCTAGTATCTAAGCATGTTTAAGATGTATTTAAGTCTTTCCTAGCCATTTGAGAATTTTCTGCTTAGATCTGCATCCTATTTTTAAATTGGGTTGTTTTCTGATATCCAGGGTTTTTTGGTGTTCATTATATATCTGGAAATTAGTCCTCTATTTTAGGCTTTACTTGTTGAACAAGGAGTTCTGTATTCATTGTTCATGCTTGCCAGCCTTGTGCAGCTCCTTTGTACAGTAAGTACTTTTAACACTTCTTTTACTAAAAAATGTTGGGCAGATATGCATAATAATGAAACATGAATTGTTCCTATGTAAGTGTTGAAGTAAAATAGACAAGAAAATGCAATATAAAGAGGGAGGCTTGCACCCATAGCCACGCCAGTAATGGATGCTGTCACTAGTAGGAAATAGTGATTGAATATAATGAAGTAATATTAGGGAGTCACATGCTATGCTAAAGACAGTAAAGTACATCTTAGTTTACATGCATTTTTTCCCCAGTAGATAATTCAGAATGTGACACTGAAATACTGCAGATCCTACTTTATGTTAGTGTGGTGGTACTTCTAGCAGATGTGCTTTAAGCTTGAAGGGCTGGTGGGTACTACAAGTCTTTATCTGAGGAAAAGTGTCATGTGTGGATTTTAATATATTAGCAGAATAAAAAATAATACAGCTTTTGAGTGAAAAAAGTGCTCATCATACAATTGTACCATAGTCATTCATTAAAATTCTGATAACTATTGAACAAAAAAAGGCCACAATACCTCATTCTTAACCATTGAAGGAAAACATGATGAAACATTTCCAAAGCCTCACCCATGTACTACAGTTTCCAAGTTGTTCTATTTGAGGAAATATGGTTATGCCTTTTAGTGAAAATCGATAACTGCTTGTGGTGGTGCATATGGTAATCAAGCTTCCAAACTTTCTGTTACAGTTTAGATTTTTAAAAGTCCTGTCTTATGTTATATTATGAAGTGTGTATATATTTTGCAGATCATATGTTGCAAGTGTTAGTTTAAAATCATGGTCCCCTATGCATTTTAAAGATATGAGTCTAAAGCAACTGCATTCTGCCTTTTAACATCTTTGTTGCCTTCCTCTCACAGATTAGACATGCACATTCAAAAATTATTTTGAGAAATATCGAGAGGGTGGTTTAAATACACTGTTCTTTTGCAAATATTCAGTACAGATCTCAATATTCAAATTGGAGTTAGAATCTGATCCCCTTTTGCAAAACATTAAATATCATTGCTATGTATTTTTAAAATCTTCCTCAAATTCCATTTAAACAAACTGATAATCTGAAGGGGGAAGAGAGGAAGGGAGAAAGGGGCTAAGGGAGTGAAAGATGCAGTAGTTATTACCAGATACTTCATGCCTATTAGACTAAATTCTGAGGTATAACTAGTGTAATATTTCTCGTGTGAATTGTAACAAAAAGAAATGGAAGCAACATTTAAACAAAATCAAAACTAATAAGCAGTGATCTTTTCTTTTATATGCTCAACCACATTAACTAGAAATCATATTGCTATAATTTGTAGCAGAGCCATTGCTACCTTATTTCTGAAGTCACTCGTTCTTGATTGCATGGTACTTATGCTTGTTTGACAAACGACTTCAATCGTCATCTCTTTCTGTTAGCTAAAATTTCTATCTCCTGTCTAAGAATGTATATATTTCTTTAGAAATTTACTAGGTTCTCAATTTCTAATACTAATGTTTAAATACTTTGCTTGGGGTTGGTTGCTTTTAGATTAACAATAGTTTATTTCCTTTGCTAAAAGTATGCTTTATGTAGAAAATCAAGTAAGTGTCATATTAGGGCATCATTCTTATATGGTGACAATGTAATTTGTCTCCCACAGATGTGGTGGCACTTCTCTCTATCATCCTTTCTAGCACTCTTTTTCTTTTATGTCACTGAGTTCTAGGCACCACTTGCTAACTTTAACTGGACCCTACCCAGCTTTGAGTTTAGGAACCTTATGTTATTTACAGTGCTGTTTTTATTTTAATAATACTTTTAGACATCATTACATTGGCTCTGATAGTATAAAGCATGTTACTTGTGCTTATCAGATAGCATACCACATATTTTAAAAATTTTGAAGTGTAATACTGTCTGCTTATGATTTTAGAAAACCAATATTATTGGATTTGTGATCCTGAAAGGTGGAGGTTCATAGGACCTTCACCAATCACCTGAAAAGTCTTCCAGACTGCAACTCAAACCAAATGTTGCTCTCCTCCTTGCACAGGCAGTTTCAACATCTTATCAAGGTTCCCCGTTTTGTCAGGATTAGAATTCTACCTTCAGAGCCCCGCAACCGTCATGAAATCATTCTCCATCACTATATCTTACAAAATGTTTTTCTGGAAATAGCATTGCACTTGAAAAAACAACCCTAAAATAAGTATGTTTATACTGAGACTTTTGCAATTTTATGCATTGTTCTATTTTTATATTTAAACATAATACCCTCAAAAGGTAAATTAGAATAATTTTTTACCTATTTTATTTCAAACAGATCATGTTGTTTGTGAAGAGGAGTTTAAATACGCCATGTTAGCTTTAAACTGTATATGCCCAGCTACATCTACACTTATTACACTACTGGTTCATACCTCTAGAGGGCAGTAAGTATATTTTTTCTTAAGATAATTTAATTGGTAGTTGTGTGATATAGACCTATAGTAAACCAAAATATACAAATAGTTATTTGTCTACATTTGTTTTTGTTTGCATTATCTTCATTTGAAATACATGAATAATATAAGAGGCCTAAGACATGAATAGAGTTGATCTTACTGGTTATTAATCTTATTCACTAATTTTGTTATAATTTTTATAAACAACATTCTAAGTTTCAACATTGTTTCATGGGTTTATAGTTAGTTTCCATGAATAATACTTTTATAGTAAATAAAATTTTCCTGAAGAGATTTTATGAATAATAAGGTCTTAAATAAATGTTATGATAAAACTTTGTGTTCATAATTGATCTCAAAATTGTGCTTTTCTACCTATTAATAGTTATATGAGTATACCATATTATGTACATTTCAGGTAGTTGGAAACAAGCAATAAAACATTTTGGAATTGTTTTGTATATTATTATAGTTTCAAATATACAGAATTTGTTTTGATTTGGATGATAAAAGAAAATTTGGGGAGTGAATGAATATGTTGCTTTAACTTTAGAACACAAATGCTGTACTGAAATCCATTTTGCTTTCTATCAATGACTTGGTATTGAAGGCAAAATGTTGATTATCTAACTATATTCTACTTTGTGCTTTTGGTCCAGGTGGGTTGTTTGATTGCTTATTTGTTTCTCCAAAACTTAAATGATTGCTATTTAACTGAACTACTAAAGCAAAAAGATTACAATGCATAATTTCTTTTCCAGAAAGTATGGTAATTAGAAGGAGTCACTAATAGAAAAACAGAAAATGCTCAGTGGCACTGTAAAGTAGACTTCACCATCTTGTCTCTAATTGCGTTTCTTTTCTGCTGAGATGAAAAAGAGTCCCACAGGAGAAATTTATACAAATTCTTAATAGAAATATTTGTATTCTGCATGTTCACAAGGGTTTAATTTCAGCAATGACAGTAGAGAGATCATGGGTGGGATGGTTTATTTTCAAAAATACTCAGTCGTTTGATCCAGTTAAAGTACAGAAAATAATTAGACATGAATTAATTGAATAGAGACATTATCAGGTGTATCAATATTTTTCATACTAGTTTTGTCTTCGAATATTAGAACTATAATGTTGAACTTTTAGTCCAACTTCACTGCTGTTCATACAGAGGAAAATTCATTAACATTGTTTTTTGGTTTTAATTTTTTATTTATTTTATTTATTTACTTATTTTTAGGCACTGCTCTGTCTGATTAAAAATAGGCACAAGTCATTAATTCTATATATTCCATTAAACTTTTCTTTATTAAAACTACTTTTTTAACATAATTAAGTATTTCAATTCAGTAAGTTGCCCTTTCAACTATAAATTTCATTGAAGAATCATAGCTGAGTTTTAATTCATAGGCCAGGAAGTTCCTCCAGTAATGTGTAAAGTTTATTATTTGAATATAGTCATATTATCTGTCACTAGCAATTTTTAATTAGAAAAAAATTGCATAGAACCCTGTTAACAATGTATTTCCTTCTTTTCAGTCTTGACCAGCCACTAATCTACTCCTGTTTCCATTTTCGCCAGTTCTAGACCATTCTTTGTGCCATGTGTTGCTGGTTTGGCTTCCATCACTTAGAGTGACATTTTCAAAATCCATACATATTGACACACAATAACCGGTATTCTTAATTTTGATGGTATGCTACCACAGGAGAGACTACATTTCATTTTTCTCTTTAACGCATGATCAGTATGGGTTGTTTATAACCTCTGAAAGACACTGGTTTACTGTTATACATGCTTTCGTTTCATCCATTTTGGCAGAGTAGAATATCTAGATCACGCAGTCACTCTGTTAATCATATGTTGGATATGTAAGGATATTATAAATAGATTACAGTATTTTCAGTCTTACTAGCAAAGTATCAGGGTTCCAATTTTATGACAGTTACTTCAGTACTTACCATCTTCACTTTTGCTCTCAAATTATCATAGGTGGGTTTGAAGATGCCTCACTGTGTCTCTAACTTGCATTTATAATACTCATGTATAACTATATTGAGCACAACTTTATGTGCTTTTTGGTATGTAAAAAAAAGTACTGTTACATATACCCTTGAAAATAGTTATTTTGCATAATGGATAAAAGAAAATTATTACAGGAGAGAAATATTCATGATATATAATATGAAAAATATCTTCGAATTTATCTACAAACATTTACTAACTTTAATTAACTTGTGAATGTGTGTGTGTGTGTTTGTATGTGCCAATGCAAGGAAGTATATAGACAGAAATAAGAGGGAACTTATTGCAGTCAGTTCTCTCCTCTTCTTGCATCATGTTGGTTCTGGGTACCAAACTCTGGTTGTCAAGCTAGTCAATTCTAACCTGCCCGCATTAAGCTATCTTACTGCTCCAAATGGCTTTTATTTTACTATATATTATTAGTTCTTATGTTCATAAGAAATGTCAGCACAGATATCATATAGCACGTATTACTCAATTTGTCTTTGTAAGATTGTACATTTATTAAAGCAAATACAAACAATACCTAAGGATACAATCTAAAATTACTTCATGAAGCAAATATTTTTCCTAGAGAAATAAAATTCACAATCTAGGAAGATTGAGAAATATTGGACTAAAAGCTTTTTCGTAATTGCTTTTCTTTCCTTTTTATTTGAAGCAGTTTATAGGTTAAATGTTTCCACATACTCTTATTAGTACTTTAAGTAATTTTTTTTTGAGTTTTAGTTCACTTCTCAGATAAGGTCTTACCATTAGTATAAATACTACCATTTGGGTTATTTGACCTCTTTGAATTGTCTACTAACATTATTTTTCTGATATTGCACCCTATCAAAATATCCTGTTATATATCATATATTTATGGCTTTCTTCTTCTCAGCTTCTTCTAATATGGAGATTAATGCCGGTATAATCACATGATTTTTAAGAACAAATAAAAGCAATAGATACAAATATATAGATGTGCAGCTGTATATGTCTGTTAGAATATACTACACAGAATTTTCCATAGTTTCAAGAGATTCTAGAAGCAAGGGAATCCTGTTGAACAATGATGAAAGCTTGCTTCTTAAATATTTTTATAATGTAAAAGGAATGGTACATATTGTTGATTAAGGACAAGGGTCAGAAAATTAGAACACAGTCCTAGAAACTCTGATGGAGAACAAGGACTTGCTTGGTGTGAGGGTCAGTAAAATGACATGAGCTTCAAATTAAAACATTTTCTAGTGGGCTGCAAAATACATAACAAAATGTGTTTAAATCTGTTAAATAAAACAAATATCAGGAGTCCACACTGGTATAATAAAAACTTTAAAAGGTGAAAGAAAATTATAACTTCCTTTCTAAAGAGTTCCAATATTAAGTATAGAAAAATGAAAATATGTAAAGCTAACCTTAGGAAAAAGTCATGTAAATATTGTCCTTCTACCAATATTTGCTAATAGTACCACACATAGTAGTGGGTGGAATTTCAAGGAGAAGTAGAGCAACCATGTTCTTGATAACTCTCCTAGATGTTTATTAGCCACCATCTTAAAACTTGCAGTTTTACAGGAGGAACCTGAATAACATACTGTGAACAAATTATTACTATAAATATCACCAAGAAAAATTATTACTATAAATATCACTGAAACATCTCACAGCCATCCCCAGCATCCACAAAAGACCTAGCTTCATTTTTTTTTTTTTTTGATTTTTCTTCCAACACTTTTCCCTTCTGAGAAGATAGCAGGAAAATCTACATAGAAAACTTGCATGCAATCACTGGCTCATAGACTTCAAAATATCACTGTAGTAAAAGAAGTAAAGGCTGAAGATTTTGTATTTTATCATCTTATATAGGTTAATTTGAAAAAAGTTTAAATACTTATAATATTCTGTTTTGACTGGGAGCATTCACTCAGTGAAAGCTTTCAGAAAATATTTATTTGGAGAAAACAATCACCAAGGCAAAATTGGAGGCAAATGGTGCTTGCTATGTCCTGATGCTCAGAGACTGTGTGCTACCCTGAACAGAGCATGCAACTCTTCTCTACTAAGTAAGTAGGCCAATGACCTCAAGTGAGAAATTAGCCATAAGGCATCCCCTGTGCATTTTACCTAATATCCACACATTCACCATATTTCAATGCCCAAGAGAAAAAAAAAAAACAGAAAAATCAACTATTTGTCTTCAGGAAATGGTCCAAAGAAAGCCACCAGGGAATGAAGAAAAGAATGAGGGAGATGTAGAAAATGAGTGAGAGGCTTTGCCTTTTCCTGAGCTTGCTGCAGAGCCCAGGGATTCAGCTGCCACATGGGTGGAAAAGAAAGTTTCTCAGAAGTAATAGGGATTATAATTATCATCCTGACTGCCAGAAAGGAAAGGAAGGAAAGGGTGGGAGACGGTGCTCAAAAGGACTATCTTTAGCTACATAGAAAGGTTCACACTCAGAACTGTGACAGAAGACTGTATTTTGTAATCTGGAAAATCTAGTTCAGTGTTTAGAATAGAGAACCAGTGACAGTGTGGCAATGAGGGAGGTTGTGATTTAACTTTAAAGTTTCTCTCTCTCTCTCTCTCTCTCTCTCTCTCTCTCTCTCTCTCTCTCTCTCTCTCTCTCCCTCAATCTGTGTTTGTGTGTCTCGTGCAAACACATGCATAAACACGCTCTCATACACACATACACACCTTAGAGTTTGAATATGTTTGCTTGCCATGTATCAGCTAAGCTAAATTGGCAAATAAAGGCTAAACTTTACTTGTTAGATGTGTACCTAAGCGGATCAAGTGCTTGCTTAGCAGGCACGGATTCCTGGGTTCTACCAACAGAAGCAAATTTAAAACTTAACAAGTTTCTTCTTTGTGCACATGTACAATCCCACCATTTGTATGATAGAAGCAGATGGTCAGAAGTTCAAGGTCATCTTTGATCTTCTTCAAGGTCATCTTTGATCATCTTTGGCTACCTAACGATTTGAAGCTAACCTTGACAACCTTAGACATTTTCTTGAAGGAAAAAAATACAACTTTTAAAATTATCTGATCCACTAATCCCACCAATACATTTGGTATGGTTTTCTCTGGCTTCCATCATATTGAAATTGCTAACAGTCTTCCACCTACCTAAACCATAGCACATCTTATGTCTTTGTTCCACATCCTGCCCAGCAGGCTAAATTGTAGCTTCATTCAGGTGAGGAAATCACCCTTATCACTGATCACTATGGGTTACATAATGGTGCCCTGCTTCATTTTGGTTACCTGTGCAACACGGGTAGAGTGTGTTTTTCCATTATTCCACAGTAGCACAGTGCCTAACACTTGTTTTTAAGACTCAGTTCTATACTTCCCCACAGAAATAATTAGTATCCTAAATGGGCTGCACCTGTATATTCTCCTCTGATAGGCTGTTCAGTTAGATTGCCTTAAATGACCTTCAGGCTTTTACACATAAGCTCACTTGCACATCAAAGAGAAATATACAGATAATTTTAGTGTTAAACTAATCTCTATATGTATTGATAATGATTGGCCACTAAAAATAAAAACAAGACAAGTTAATAAAATATTTCAACAGATTGTGGAACTTAAACAGAGGAAATTCATTTTCTTGCAGTGCTTAAAGCCAGAAGGCCCAGATTCATGTTCAGTCTCCTTGATTGCCTTTTGCTAGCTATTCAGATGGTGTCTCCTCAATGAGCCCACACCTCTGCTGTCTTTTGTGTGCCCACGTTTCACATCCTTTCAAGAACACATGTCACATTGGATCAGGACTCACTCTAACAGTCCCCGTTTAATGAAAACACCTCCCCAGAGGCTTGATCACCCAGTGCAAGCCGTGCCCTGAGCTACTAGGATCTTAGAGATGCAGTTTGAAAGGAGGGCACAGTTTGGCTTATAGTATGGTCAGAAGGAATGTGTGCAGTTGGTTCTTTTGGATTCCATCCACAAACTGTTCTCTTTTTCCAATGTGTGTGTAGTTCTGAAAAGTTAAGAAACATGATATTTGCTTTTGTGCTTGGTGGTTCTTTATACCTTTCTTTCACAACATAAAGGAGACAAAAGCATCCAGGTGAGGTGGTCCATGCTTGCGATCCTGATGCTTGGGAGGAGGCATAGGCAGGATGCTCAGGAACTCAAAGCAGCACTGAGTATTCTAGGCAATGCTCTCAGTAACCTGGGCTGCAGAAAGCTCTGTTTCAAAACACACAACCAAAACGACAGTTACAAGAGCTGCAAGAGAAGAAATTTGAATGAAGAAGAGGGTAATAATGTGCCATTTAAACATGCTGTCACTTTTCTTTTATATAGACTTCTGTATACTGAAGTTTGCTTATAACGGCAATTTATTTTGTGAATCGACTAGACTAGTTCACATCGTTACTTGTAGGTTTTCCTCAGTACAGTGATAAAGAGGAAACTGGAGGCCTTCTATGGAATACATTTTGAGAAGTCTGTACAAAGGTTTGGTCTTGCCGTCCTCTGCTTGGGGGGCCTCTAATAGCTTAGCATTCATCATTAAATGAGATTGAAACATTTCCATTTTTAAGTCTTTAAGGCTTTCCATGCATGAGTCCTGGTTTATTTTTACCTTTTAATCTCCCATGGTTCTCTTGTGTATAGCACTTTCTCCAAATAACATATCCTAAATATACTTTATAGTTTCCGCCTTCTGTATCCTTTTTAAATGTGGTTCCCTCTGCCTTAAATTCACTGCTTCTGGCTTCCTGGAAGATTTTGTTATATCAAAGGTTCTTTCTTCTTATGAATATTTTTAAACTTCCCAATTTAATGTGATTTATCCTTTTTTAAACTTGCAATGAATTTTGGTATATATGAAAAATATATATTTATTGTGTCCTTAGTGCACAGGTATATGTTCCTGCCTCCTTGCTTATGAAATAGTTCAATGTAGAGATTATACCTTTTACATTTATATTTCTAGAAAAAAAATTTAAAACAAAATTCTCAGTGAACATTAACTTAATAAATGAATTATTGATAAACATGACAATTCAAAGTACCTGATTTGAAGCATTTTTGTGAACCTTATACATGCATTTTTTTTTCTCCTTCATGAGATTTTGTTGAAAATGAAAAATAAATGATTAATCACAGGTTTTCAAGAAGAAAGCAGTCAAAGGTGTGAGAGGTTTCCTTGTGTTTCTGAAAAGTTAGAGGTAAGCAACATCAAGATTTTGAGGAAAGCACCAACAAGAATATTTTTTTTAGAATTTATTACAATAGAATACACTTGTCCCTATGAGGCTCTGGTATTGAAGATTTCTAGAAAAGGAAAGCAATAAAATGATCTTCCAGGAAGAATAAAATGTCAGTCCTTGTCTTCACCACACCATCCCTTCCAGCCTTGATTTTGCAGTTATTTTAGGTAGAAATGTGTCACGGAAAAGTATAAGATGGTAAGATTTTTCTTAATGCAGGTTTTTTTTTCTGTGTGCAAATGTGTGCAACCTATTTACCTACTTACTGATATTATCTGTCATCTGCCTATAGATCTATCTTTGTATCATCTAGCCATCTATCTACCTATCATCTATGGATTTATCTTTCTATCATCTATTTTTCTCCCTCTCTGTGTGGGAAAGGCAGCTGTCAATGTCAGATGTTTTCCTCCAGTCCTCCATATCAGTTTATTTTCTTATTTTGTGTCATTTTATTTAAACTCTGTTTTACATGGAAAAATTTAATGCTATCCACTAATTAAAACATAGTAATCTATGATATAGTTTAAAGGTTTTCATCTGAAGTAGCAAAAATTAAAACATTTATGACAAATTTAATTAATTATGTAAAAATCTTTTTGTATCAATTTATTTTTACAGTGACCCAAATATGCATGGCAATAGTTAATATATATCAGATACTCTGGACTTCTATATAGGGAAGTTTCATAAATCTGAACCTGTAAAGAGGAACTAAAAGAAAAGCATTATAGGGCTGGAGAGATGGCTCAGTGGTTAAGAGCATTGCCTGCTCTTCCAAAGGTCCTGAGTTCAATTCCCAGCAACCACATGGTGGCTCACAACCATCTGTAATGAGGTCTGGCGCCCTCTTCTGGCCTGCAGACAAATACACAGACAGAATATTGTATATATAATAAATGAATAAATAAATATTAAAAAAAGAAAAGCATTATAATTAGTTAACTATATATAACAAGAAACAAGTTATAGACCTAAAAACAAGAAAATGTTTTGTGAAAATTCACTATGCATTAGAGAAAGAATGTTAAGTTTCCTTGTACAGGGTGGAAAGTTGTTCTCAACAAAGATTCTGGACTCTCCAATATTTTCTTGGGTTTCTATTTTTGTACTATGAACATTAATACATTTTCTTGCTTCATTTTAGTGTATGGTCTTTCAATGAATGTGAGATCTCCTAGGCTAAACTAGCAGGCTAGTTAACCCCTGAAATGTACTTGTCTCCTGTATCATTGTGTCCATTGGTTGTGAGAGCCCACTAGTTTGTTTTCTGGCCACCCAACAGCTCAGAACCAAAATAACCACACCAAAACTGTATTAATTAAATCACAACTTCACCCATTAGCTTCAGATTCTTATTGGCTAACGTTTATCTTAATTTGACCCATCTCCAGTAACCTGTGCATCACCATGAGGTCCTGGCCTACCAGAAAAGTTAAATAGCGTCTGTCTCTGGCAGTGGCTGCATGCTTCTCCTGACTCTGCCTCTTTCTCCCAACATAAAGTTTAGTTTTTCACCTAGTTCTATTATTTTTCCCTATCACAGTACCAAAACAGCTTCTTTATTAATCAATAGTATTTACAGCATACAGATGACAATCCCACATTACCTGCCTTTTTCTGTTTAAATAAAAAGGAAGATTTTAATATTAACATAGTAAAATTACACTAAACAAAACAGGTATCAAGCAAGAATTACAGTGACAAAATTTATATCTACTTTATCTTTTATCAAAACTAAGGAAAACTATAACAATCGATTCTTCAACTCCATCAAAGATTCCAGAATGATATGATATTACCTAAGTAAACAGAAAGTACATTCTAAGCAACCTCCAAAACCCTAGAATTGTCTAACGTCAATTCTCATTTTCTGGAAAGTCATCTAAAGTTCCTTTGTATCATTGGGGCATCCATCTTCATCCTACAGGCCTATGGTATCGAGCAGACTTTTCTATAAAGCAGGAAATTTTCAATGACAATTCCATCTATAAATACTTTCTTCGTTGTCCTATAGAATGTCTGGGAGCTCTTTGATGAAGCAGGGACCTCGAAGGATGGCCTCACCATCTTTAGGCAACTTCAGCAGTCCCTTTTTCCCTGTGAGTCCTGCCTGTCCAGTCAAGCAGTCCAGGCGATAACAGTTTTTTGCCCATAAGGAGCCTCTTCAATGCCCATTATCCTCTTGAAGTAGACTAGTGCTGCCAGAAGCAGACATGTCTCATTGTCATGAAAAGTCTTAAGTTTTAAAAGATTTTAAATGCCATATTCTAAAGGTCTCTGGAAGATTTGAAGAATACCTATCTAACTGAAATATATCTCTATATATCTAGAAAAACTAACTATCATGACTACAAGCTTGACTGTTACAAGTGACTTTCTATTAACATATATTTCTTAATTATACACTGCATTTTTAAATGAGCTTCACAAACACAATACCTTAATCAAGAGCAGAAATATATGTGTGTGTATATATATATATATATATATATATACATATATACATACTGATCTTAAATTTTCATCAATAGACCAAAATCTATACCAATGCAAATCTCTATAACATATCCCCCTTTAAATGTAAACAAACATCTGTAGTCTATATTTAGGAATATAGGTTTAGTTCTCTTCAAACTGCTTCCTGCTGTTTATTGGGTGAAGTATTTTGGGGGGTGTTTATGGATACCTTTCAGGGGATCGTGGTCTATCAAACCACATTAGTTTAGAATAAATTCATAGTTCCTAATCTTCTATGGAATCAAAAGCAGAACCTCTTTTCCAAAGCAACAAGTTCTTAGACAAAAATTTGGAAGTCATGATACCTTTAGAACATATAGGTTGGCTTAGCTTATCAGTCCATATAATAAAATGTCTCCCTGTACTTATTTCCTTCATAGACAAAAAATTCAAAGAAAACATATAATATACATAATCCAGTCTCTCTGTGTATACTACATCTTTATGTGGCTTATTTTTTTACCCCATTACTTTATTTAATTATCTTTACTCCTTTAATCTATGACTGTACTTTGTCTCTTTAAAGACTTTGTTTTATTTTATTAAGCCCTTTCCTTCCTTTTATAACTGTCTAGACTTTAGGGTTTTTTTCTTCTCTCTTCCAAGCCTACATACATTTATCTAACACTGTGCCCCATTTAGAGGTCTTTTATGTCAAAATCTGTCCTATTGTATATCTGTAATTCTATTTATTTATTTATTTATTTATTTATTTATTTATTATGTATATAATATTCTGTCTGTGTGTATGCCTGAAGGCCAGACCCCATTACAGGTGTTTGTGAGCCACCTTGTGGTTGCTGGGTATTGAACTCAGGACCTTTGGAAGAGGAGGCTACGCTCCCAACCTCTGAGCCCTATCTGTAATTCTTTACTGTCCAGGAGTGCTTCTTAAAATGCTAAATGCTTCTTAAAAACTTAAAATGCAGCATTACTAGGACAAATGTGGCTTTGCCTTTTTGCTCTGCCCATTCCAACATGGCGGAATTCTAGCTGTGCCTCTCACTGCCTCTCAAGCTCTGCATAGTTCCCCAATTCAAGGTACACAATGTGTCTATGTCACACCATTAAGCATGTTGTAGTACTCTCACAAAACCCACTTAAATACTCCATAGCTGGACCTTCTCAGATTTGACACTGGAAGCAAGTCCTAGAAAGCTGCCATTTCAAAAAGGTGTAGCTTTTTTCTGCTACCACTGAGTCAGGAAAATCTCTCTTAAAGGAGCCATGCCCTTGCTTGCTTCTAGCAAACAAAGCCCACACAAGAAATGCTGCTAGCAAACCATGCTTGACTCTGTTTTGTGTGTGTTTGTGTGTGTATGTATGTGTCTAGAATTCCTTTTTAAGCTCTCTCAGGTTTTAAGTGGATTTTAGTTGACCACATTGGCATGCCAATTTGTTCTAAGAAAGGCTGTTTGTTAGTTCCCAGCTGGTCAGCACATATATAATCACTCAGAAACCATTTTTTTATTTTTATGCAATACTGTTTGGTCAATAGCTTAAGCATATTTCTGGCTAACTCTTATATCCTAAACAAGACCATATCCATTGATCTGCGTATTGCAATGTGACTGTGGCTTACCCAGTAAAGTTCTGACCATCGGTGGGGCTACATGGCTTCTCTCTCACTCTGCCTCCTTTCAACATTCAGTTTAGTTTCCCCTTCCTAGCTCTGTTATATCTTATCATAATCCCAAAACAGCTTCTTTATTAACAAATGGTATTCATAAAATACAGAGGAGAATCCCATAGTATACCTGTATGATATGGGTCCTGACATTCCAATGAAGTTCTCATGTTCTTTCAGAAAGCACTTTACTCATTGAGATATCTCCTTACCACCCCTAAAATACTTAAAAAAAAAATAAAAAAACTCTTTGAAGAATATTTTCTCCCAAGCAATTGGAATCAGGTCTCAGCCCTTAATAGTGAGACACCTGGGAATCTTCAGGCTAAGCAGAATTCTCCCTTTTGATTCAGTATGATCTGAGACCTGACATTGTAAATATGATCTCCATAGGGAAATGGATCTCTTTATTATCACAATTTCCAATGCTCAGAATTTTATAATATTTTTTGTGAATGTCAGTATATTGGTGGTCATTTTGTTAGTACATCCATTTAGATCAGTGTCCTCTGTTTCAATGGGGTGATGCATGTAAATAGACTTGTCTTGGTGTTTTTATATTCACAGTTAAAATTTTAAAAATAAAGACTAATGGCAATTAAAATGAAAGCTATATATAACATATAGTTCATTATATATATATTAGAAAGAATATTTTCATGATTTGAAATAGTTACAATAATATTTTTTGGTTTATCGAGGCAGGGTTTCTCTGTAGTTTTGGAGCCTGTCCTGGAACTAGCTATTGTAGACCAGACTGGTCCACCTGAATCTGCCTTCTGGGTGCTGGGATTAAAGGCATGTGTCACTGCCTCCAGGCTACATTAAAATATTTTAATGTTGCAAAAAAAGGGACATTTAAATAATAGAATAGAAAAATACTAGGGAATTATATAGCCATGTGAATGGTTGTTCAAATATATAAAATGCTATACAAATTTATTGTTATTATTTATGAATTTGTATAATATTAAACAAAAATACCCACTGTTATGATCTATAGAAGTTGAATTTTTATTTTAATTTTTAGAGAGAATGGGATCATAACAAATAAATCTTGAAATTCAAAACAGATTGAAATAAATATAATTATTATTATTAGGAAGATTAAAAGGAAAATATATGGAAAGGCAATTAAAAAGTAAAGAAGAGTTATTAAAATTAGAGGTGCTTTGGTAATCTTTTCTGAAATATTTATTATAAAATCAAATATATATCTTAGCTGAGAATTTCAAATAAAAGTGCAGACACAATGCATTATCTGCACAGATCAACCCAAAAGAGGTAATATCTTTTATTACACTTTCCACAAAGATAAGATTAAAAAAAAATAAAGGTAGGAAATTTCAAGACAAGGAGAAAAAGTAAAATTATTTAAATCGACATAATCTGGTTAAATGCAAATTATAAGTAGTAAAAAGCCCTCCCTTAATAGACAAAGAACACTGCCAAGTTTAAGATCATTCTTTTTTTTTATTTGAAAAAATACCGCCTCCTACCCATTTCCCATTTCCCTGCCCATCCTCCCACACATTTCCTCCTCCTCTCACTCCCCTACCCCTCTCCCCCTCCCCCCCACTTCATTCCCCCTCCCTCTCGAGAATGATGAGC
Source organism: Alexandromys fortis (assembly GCF_014885135.2). Classification (NCBI taxonomy): domain Eukaryota; kingdom Metazoa; phylum Chordata; class Mammalia; order Rodentia; family Cricetidae; genus Alexandromys; species Alexandromys fortis. The sequence continues at coordinate 406,499 of NW_026068057.1, forward strand.
AGTCCAGGTTCCTTGCCCTGTGGGAAGTCCAAGGTCCTCCCACTTCTATCCAGGACCAGGAAGGTGAGCATCCAAACAGGCTAGGCTCCCACACAGCCATAGCACTGGGTTTCAATCCTAAGATCATTCTTGATGAAAAATTTTTTTAAAAAAATATCGTATAATCTTTCTCCTATAGCAACCTGTACTTAAACACTGATTGGGGTTCAATAGTGTAGGGTTAATTGAAAAACAATGCAAGCTGGATGAAGGGAAGGGAATGAAAGGAAGTTTAAAATATTGCTAAATCAATTGACATTGAAATATCCTAATTGCCAACTGGAGAAATCTGCTATTATTTTTTATTTTACTCAGTAATTAACAGGGTAAAAACACAAAATTAAAATACTGTAGGAAAAAAATCAACTTTAATTGCAGTGAATTTTGGTCAACCTGTCAACTGTTCATGTTGAACTTTTGATCACTTTAATTCCTTACTGAATTTAACTCATCCAATTAATGATGACGTTTGTTAAGTTTACTGTTAGCAGTGTGTCAGAATTACATTGCATAGCCTTCCTCTAGTCCCTCAAATTTAAGCAGTTGTATATCTTATACAGTGAATACCAAATACCAAACAGCTTTTCAGTCCATCTAGTGGTAGAAAATCAAGAACCATTTTCTATATATCTTTCTACTTTTTCAGTCTTAGAACTCAGAATTCTGTTTTGATATCCAATAATATAAATAGCTAAGGTCCTGATTTGAAGCAGAAGTGCGAAGTCACATCTTAGTGTAATGAGCTATCTGATCTTGTTACTTTCTTCATGTTGATTCCTTTTTGTCCCCATTATAGACAGAATAACACTATACACGTAGTCTAGTTGTCTGCAAATTAATGTAATGTAATACTATTCTTATTCGCAATTCACCTCAAATAGGAAACTTCCCATAGATCAAAGTAAGAATGTCACCAAAGTGCTTAATCTGCTTAAAAATAAACTTTTATTGGAGTTACTTTTAGGGATGTGGATGAGAGGTTACTTATACAAGCAGAAATGACTCAAAGACAGCTGCATCCCCAAAAGTTCTGAAGCAGAGGTGACACCTCACAAAAGCTGGCAACTTAGAATGCACAGCACAGATTTCCAAAAGCTCAAAACGCTAGAGTGTGTCATTTCTACGTACTATATTTGGCTCAAGTTTCTTTCAGGCGTCTGTGCTGGTCTCTGTCCTCTTTGGCATGGATTGTCTGATTTGTGAGTCTCTGAGCTACCCTTACTATTAACATATACGTGGGGTGATTGAGAGCCACTAGTGATTCTTGTCAGTTTTCAGTGACTTCTAGAAACTTTCGAATTCTTCTTGATATCAATGAAATTTCTGCAGGACAAAATGTTTCATCTCCCCATAAAACACCTTGTGTCTTAATAAGATTCACTCTAAGATGCAGGTTTATCTCCAAGGAACTTGCTAGAAAACACCTAGAAAGAGTGAATGTGCACCCAAAGATTCAATGGTGGTTAGTGTTGTAATCATAAATGTTTAGGAACCTCGTGTACCTCCTTCATGTCACAAATTTAGTGAATATAACATAGACCACTGTGCATCATAATTATTTCTTTGGCCAACAACGATTAAACATTGATATCTGTTGAAAGGTGGTAGTACAGCCAAGGTTGAAATATCATTTACAAATTATAACTTTTAAATAAAGTAAAAGTTTCATATGACTACAAATGAATATATTTCATGTATGTTTGAAGAAAATTATCCTGTAAATTTTCTACAACTAAGATGATACTAAATATAAAGATAATTACATAATTAGCAAAGATAAATTGATTTGAACTAAATTTAAATATTACTTGTGTAAGACTTTTAAATATCAACCTTTAATCAATAAAATTTTAGTAAATATATTTATCTTCTTTATACTAGAATAACAATAAACCATTATTTGTTTCATTGTTTAAGTATGAATATTTATGACCTATTTTTCTAAGGAACAATTTTCTGTTACACATAATAAAGCTTGTGTTAATTACTAAAATAGATTGCTCCTAAGAATATCTCTCACCTCCCCCTCCACCTTCTCCCAAAGTCCCCATACTCCCAATTTACTCAGGAGTTATTGTCTTTTTCTACTACCTATGTAGATTAGATCTATGTAAGTCTCTGTTAGGGTCCTCATTATTGTCTAGGTTCTCTGGGATTGTGATTTGTGGGCTGGTTTTCTTTGTTTTATGTTTAAAAACCACTTATGAGTGAGTACATGTGATAATTGTATTTCTGGGTCTGGGTTACCTCACTCAAAATGATGTTTTGTAACTCTATCCATTTGCCTGCAAAATTCAAGATTTTTTTTTCTCCTGTGTAAATGTACCACATTTTCCTTTTCCATTCTTCAGGCAAGGAGCATTTAGGTTGTTTCCAGGTTCTGTTTATGATTAATATTGCTGCTATGAACATAGTTGAGCACATGTCCTTGTGGCATGATTGAGCATCCTTTGAATATATACCAAAAAGTGGTACTACTGGGTCTTGAGGAAGGCCGTTTCCTAATTTTCTGAGTAATCACCACACTGACATCCAATGGGGCTGTACCAGCTAACATTCCCACCAGAAATGCAGGAATGTTCCCTTTACTCCATAACCTTTCCAGCATAAGTTGTCATCAGTGTTTTTGATCTTGGCCATTCTTTCAGGTGTAAAATGGAATCTCAGAGTTGTTTTGATTTGATGAGTAAGTATGTTAAGCATTTCCTTAAGTGTTTTTCAGCCATTTTAGATTCCTCTGTTGAGAGTTCTCTATTTAGGTCTGTACTCAATTCTTTATTGGATTATTGATGTGAAAATAATTTGGCTGCATAATATCAAAAATTGAACAACAGCAAGTCATGTGACACACTGGGTGAATCTTGATGAACCTGTTATTGCTTAATTGTACAATTTAGGATTAGAGAAAGCAGAATATGCTGGAAAAATAGATATTATTCACAAATTTATTTAAAACAATAAAAGTAATAAAAGAGGTAGATTTTAATAATGACTACATTTCCTAAATTTAAAAGTAATGCTCCATACACAAAGGTTAAAAATAAAACTCTTAGTTTTTCCTCAGTGTCATCACAATCACCATATATATAAAGAAAATGCATATGTTAAAAGTCAAATTCCACTTTCCACCATTTTTTTTAATATTCACTAATCAACAAGAAGTTGTCAGATGAATGAGGTTTTAGGGTTTTTTATTTTTGAAAAAAAAATGCAAATTCATTGAACAATTTTTTTTTTGACATAGGGACTGAAGTTGCTGTTCAAGATGTTGTTATTTGGAGCGCAAAATTCTACTTAACACATGATATATCCATATGAAAAGATTTGAGATGAGAAAAACTTTAAATTCAGACTTAATTAGCTTCTTTTACTATATTCATAGTATCTGTATGGTGTGTGTGTGCTATCTTAAATTCATAAATACAACATGTTCAGTATCCATGTAAATTTTATGTGATCTATTATTTCAGAGTTGATCCCTTAGCATTAGACAATCAATTTGGATGTATTTTCCCTTGGCAAAGACTATTTTTATTACTCTCAAAACACCTAAATTTCTGATAGTTCTTCGTCTAGGGTCAAGGCTCTATGCAATTCTGCCCTTCCATGTTAATATGACTATTGGTGATATCCTTGTTTAGAACTGACTTAGGCAGCCATATTTACTAGATTTCATGGGGGTAACTTTTCTGACTTTTCTATCTATCAACAACACAAAGAAAAAGAAGGTATTTGTTATCCGATAGTCACTTTTCCACCAACTTTGAATCCCTATCTTGTACCTTGATAAATTGGTTATTCTCTCTGTAACTTAGACTCCTACTAAAAAATTGTTTAGTGTCAGTGGATATTGTAAATAAACTTTCCCTTAAAAAATGGGGAGAAAACATATCAAGAAATAGATCATTGATATAGTTTTATTCAAAATATTCCCAAAGAAGTAAAATATGAATAAACCTAACAAAAAAGGCAAAAGACTTGTACAATGAAAATTTTAAGCATCTGTGAAAAAATGTAGAGAAAGACACTAATAAATGGAAAGACATTCCATGCCCATGGTTTGCTAAAAATGATATTGTGGAAACTATCATCATGCAAAAAATCTATTTATACATTCAATGCAATTCATAAGACAATTACAAAAATAATTTAGGGCTTTAATTTAATTTTTAAAATTGATATACAAGGTTTGTACTCATCTAATAGGGTGCAAATTGCAATGCAATTGTGTATACTGTGTATAATGACCAAATAATGGTAAATCACATGTCCATATTCTCAATTATCATTCCCATGGATTGTGAAACTTCATATTTTCCTTCATCTTTATAACAGTACAGAGAATGTGTAGGGCCAACACTAGAGACAAAGATGAGTTAGGAATCCTTTAAAAATTTAAGCATTGATGGGGAAAAGGACAAACCAGTTGACTAACTCAAGGGAAACATGGGTGGTAACCATCATTGTAGTGATGAGGGGAGCAGGCCTGATTTTTGTTTCGTCCTACTCCCACAAGACTAGCTTTATACCCGAAATAACAACACACGAATTGTATTCTTTTAAACACTGCCTGGCTTGTTATCCGTAGCCTCGTACTGGCTAGCTCTTACATATTGTTCTAACCCATTTCTAAGATTCTGTGTAGCATCACAAGGTGGTGGCTTACTGGGAAAGATTCTAGCCTACATCTGTCTCAGGTCGAAGAATCATGGCGACTGATTCACTTCCCTTCTTCCTCGCATTCCGTTTGGTCTACTCCACCTATCTAAATCCTGCCCTATCAAAAAGCCAAGGCAGTTTCTTTATTAACCAATGTAAGTAACAAATAGACAGATGACCCTTCTCCATCACATCATTACTAGTTGGGCCCAACAAACAGCTACTTTTGTCTTTGCTCTTCATCAAGCTTCTTAGCACAATTATAAGAAGAACTTTTAGACCCACACTGGAGCACCGGACTGAGCTCCCAAGGTCCAAATGAGGAACAGAAGGAGGGAGAACATGAGCAAAGAAGTCAAGACCGGGAGGGGGGCACCCACCCACTGAGACAGTGGGACTGATCTATTGAGAGCTCACCAAGGCCAGCTGGACTGGGACTGAATGAGCATGGGATAAAACTGGACTCTCTGAATATGGTAGACAATAAGGGCTGCTGAGAAGCCAAGGACAGTGGCACTGAGTTTTGACCCTACTGCATATACTGGCTTTGTGGGAGCCTAGGCGGTTTAGATGCTCACCTTCCTAGACCTGGATGGAGTGGGGAGGATCTTGGACTTCACACAGGGCAGGAAACCCTGACTGCTCTTTGGACTGGAGAGGGAGAGGGAGAAGGAGGGGAGTGGGGTGTGGGGAGTGGGGATAGGGAGAGGGAAAAGGGAGGTGGGGAGGAGGCAGAAATTTTTAATTAAAAAAATAATAAAATAAATTTAGAAATACGAATAAAAAAATTTAAGTGCATACTTTTGCATGTATATAAAATCCCCAGTGGCTGCCTAGTCATTTCAAGCAAATGTCACATGTATTGATTGTTAAGTTTTCTACATGAGCACCCTCCTTTGTCATCTGTCTCCGACACATCTTTCTTCCTCAACTCAGAATAATTGAGTTCTTTGCTTTTGTTTAGCCATATTGGGCATTCCTATGGTAAGGGGAAGGACCCGTTGCTCTTGCTGTCATACATGGGTTTCTTCAGGAAAGCTACAGACAAACTTCTTCATTTATATTTTTGTGAATCCTTGGACTTTCAGTATTGGAGTTCTTGGGTCATCCTACAGACACTGAAATTACCCATTGAAAACGTAGGCTCCTTTTCCCTTCGTTTTTCTCCTCAAAGCTTTCTACTCCTGTTTATTCTTAGTAGTCCGTAACTACTCCCTCCATTTTGTTAATTATTATAGCATTCAATCTAAAACCTTCTTTGTACTCACACTCTGCTCTGTGAGACTTTTTATTGCTATTAATATCTAATGAAATTTCCACATATTTTTTTCAAATAAAAGGCTCAAGTTTCATGAAGAAAAGTCTACATCTTTACAATAATTGAAAAGTAAATGTTCTTGGTTACTTTTTACAAGCTATTAAAGAAGTCATGAAGATAAGGGCTCCTCATGATATGATGCTTCCTGACAGAGGAAGTAAGGTTATGAAGTAGCAAGATGAGAAACGCTTCATGAAGGATTTTTCTTAATCTGGCCTGGGCTGAGTCCCATCATTTTTGCTCTCTTCCTCAGTACCACATTATGTTCCCATTTCAGCTTCTGAATTAGGTTTTTGATTCTCTTGAAGGGATTTTAGTACATTTGCATAACAACTCTGACACTGAGATCATTTTGTATCTCAAATAAGCCATGATGAATTGCCAGCCTGTTCTCTGATATTGCTGGACCTTCAGTAGGCTTTGATGTTTGCCAAATACTATTTTGCCAAATTGTTCTTTGGTCCATGGATAATTTGGTTTGCCAAAAAGAATTTTTTTCTCCACAAGGAATCATCATTCTTAATATATTTACTTTCATTGTTTCTATGACAAAATATCTGAGAGAAACAACTTAAAAGAATAAAAAGAATTATTTCACACACGGGTTCAGAGAGATTTCAGTCTGTCTACAGCACAGTTCAAATGTGCAATAGTAGCATGAAACAGAAGGTTTTTAATCAGCTATGGGTATTTTTTTATGATTTTTGTATGAATTGAATTTCCAAAGCCTCAGAATTAGGTAGAACATTTTAGAGCTATGTCGGAGCCCTTGTGGGTCCAACACAGATTCCTTAACTCGGTTGGAATGGAGTCGCGAGGAATAATCAGACACAACTTACACTGTCATCTTTCACGGGCAAGATCTCTTTCTAAAAAGATCTCTCATTTATTCTCCAAACAGCTTATATATCCTCACATGAATAGAGCGGGAACACATTAGGCTATCTCCTAGGTAACCATGTGCATGGGCTCTGGTCACATCCATATCTAGCAGTCAGGTAGGCCCTGAATTAGCATCTCTATAAGACATCCTTCAAATTACAAAGGAAGGAAGCACCAAACATCCTGACCAGTTTCAGTCAACACCTCTCCTCAGATCTACATTACTAACAAGTACATCCTTGCTGTTGTTAGGCAGAGACAGCTTGTCTGCAGAGCTACTGTGGTCAGCTCAGACTGGGCCTATGGCTTTTGTGTTATACAGAAATATGGGCCTACAGAGCTAAAGAAACCACAAGTTTTATTCTTAATGTATATATCTTCTTTATTTAAGCACCATTAGCATCCCTCTTGTATACCATCTTATTCTACTTTTAATTGTTATTACAAATTGTCAAAGAGTGAGTGGTCTATATACAAGAAAACTTTATTTTTCACATTTCAGGTGTTCAGAAGTCTAAAATTTAGGTTTTGACTTGTCAGTTCTGAACTACAGCTTCTGAATTGCAGATTTCTTACTCTGGGCTGTATTCTTGTCCAGTAGAATGAACAGGCTAGCTCTTCAGAACTGATGATGGATCTAATTCACTCTGGTGTTTACTGTTATTGCCTATCATACCCAAAGGCCTTACATACAAATACTAGCCTATGAATTCATGCACTAAAGGGTTATAAATATCAAATCTATTTCTGGGACCCTTTTTAAAAGTGTATATCTCAAATATGTAACAGTAATTCTAATTGTTTTAATCATAAAAACCCTGAGTCAGATATGGGGGTAAATGCTAAAAGATCAGAGAAGCAGAAAAGTCAACCACTTGTTCTTATCTCAACAGAATCCTCAGACAGAATGAGTGATCATGTTTCTCTCTAGGAATCCTCAGACTGAATGCCTTGAGCTACTGTTTCCTCCAGATTTATATTTCACTCTCTGCCCAGCCATATTCCTTCCCATATTCATCTCCGTTGTACTGGGATTAAAGATCTGACTGCTTTGTTTTTCTGATCTTTCAGTTTTCACCCCCTAATATATGACTCTAGGTTTTTATTATTAAGACCAATTAAAATCATACTACATCAATATCTGTCTTTTCTTGAGGCATACATAGCATGAGAGGAGTATTGATTATTAAATTGGCAAAAGTTAACATTATATACTTTTGCAAACTCAAACTGATATCATGAAAAACAAAAATTTAAACATGAAGCAAATTCAGTATCTATCTGTAAGAGTCAAGGTGTATCATAAAGTAAATTTTGCCTTATGACAAAGAAAATAAAACAAGCTCTACACACTGGACTTGGGTGCAGCATTTTCACAAACTGAAACAAATGAAATCTTTTAATCATGGTTCCATGGCCAGAATAAATATTTCTGACATTGAGTCTTGTAAAATTTTGCTATCTACCTACTCACTAATCATTATTTTCATGTTATATGTGATACTAAATTTAATTTAGTGTGATGTCATTAATCTGAACTCAGAACCCAATGTAATATCTCCTCTAATTGTGTTGACTGGTTCTCGGCCTTAGAGATTGACTTTCCAGCCAATGGCATCATTGACCCACATTCATTGTCTTTTCCTCTTCGTGTATGTGTGTGTGCTTATGTTGCAGAGAAGGGCAGCAGTCGCCAGAACAATGGCAGAAGATGTACGGGAGGTGCTCTGGAAATGAAGTCTATCACATCATTTTAGAAGAAAGTACTTTTTTTGCTGAATATGAAGGGAAGAGTTTTACCTATGCATCTTTCCATGCACACAAAAAGTATGCTTCTGTTTTCAGTGGAGAATTAACTCATCAGTCAATCAGATCATATATAAACTATTTTCCAAAGATCAACCCATATTGGTGCTCATGAGTTTCTAGCATTTTTACTTTTTAGCATCAATTTTGTTACATTTAAATTATGAACATTTAGTATCTACAAGTCAAGTTTACCAAGAGAAAAATATCTAAGGGATGTCTACTCTACTACATCTGTGACCCACATAACATCCTGGGCAATTAAGAATTAACAACTATAAAACATTAAATCTTTTTACATAAGTGGAATTTAAAATGTTGTGTGTGTATATATATATTTAATATATAATATGTATTTAGTTATATATATATATAATTATATATATGTGTTTGTGTGTATTTACAGTAACAGAAACAGAAGAAGAACAAAATAAGAAAGAAAAAATCACATTTCCCCCCTTTGACCTTTTGATTCTTGGTCTCATGTAGTTTAGGCTGCCCTCAATATCACTATGTGCACAAGCCTAATCATGGTTACTGATTTTCAACTTTTGCTTCTGAAACAACACACAATTATCCAAAAGTAAATAAATAATAATTTGATTATAACCTTTCCATTGCCCAAAAGGAATGTTGAATAAATGATACTATATACACTTTCTAGCTTAGTCAGGATGATTTGTTTTTCCTCTCCTTTATGGACAAAATTAAATTGTTAAGGAATACCAAAGTATATCAAAAATTATCTATATTAAAGTAATTAAATGTAATTTATTTGGCCACTTTGTAGTAATATATTCCTTTAACTAATATATGGTGTACTCATTTTAATTCTCAATGACTTTACTGATACATATTTGGCTAATACATATATTTCCAATTTGACTCACTCACTCTATGAGGTTTTTAAGATGAATTTTGAAAGTTTGAACATCACCAAAGAGAAATAAGAAATATATATTTCTTTCAACATGTTTAATTTTTTTCTCCTGAACATGTACAACCATTGTCAACTTTTTAAAATATTTCTTTCTAAAGCTGAATATATGAGAGTTTGTAGAAATGATAGTAAGGATGATTAAGAGACATCACTTTCTTTTCACATGACATTTCATAAAAGTTCCCTTATTCCAATAGATTGTAAATATTTTGAAAAAGGTAAGAAATATTATTCATTATTTTGACATTAGTAGTTATCCTAAAAATATAAAACATAATTACCTTTATTATATGACCAGCATTCTAATATTTATAATCTCCTTTATATTTTGACATTTAAATGTATATATATAGTATAATTCTTATGACAAATTGAATTGATTTTGTTTATTAAAAATAAGATTATCAAATGGTAGAATCCTCTCCTGCCTCTTAGTTCTGTTATTCAATGTTGTTACTGTGTTCTAATAGATTTTATTTGGTTAATTTTCTTATAAATGTAAGCAGTTAAAACAACATAAAGATAATTTTTTCCCCAAATGTAATTCTTAAACTCTTATATTCTTCTTTTAAATTAAGGTTTGGTGTCTGCTTGATTGGTGTTAGGAGGGAGGATAATAAAAACATTTTGCTGAATCCAGGTCCGCGATACATTATGAATGCTTCAGATATATGTTTTTATATTAATATTACCAAAGAAGAAAATTCAGCATTTAAGAATCAAGACCAACAGAGAAAGAGCAATGTATCAAAGTCATTTTATCATGGTCCTTCAAGGTTGCCTGTCCACAGCATCATCGCCAGCATGGGTCAGTACATGCTTGCTAAAATTGCCTTTAGTTTATATGGTTTAAAAGATTATAAATACACATCTATATTAATAAACGTTCATAGTTTCAAAACTTCCTTGTGTATATTATAAACTATGTATGATTATATAACATAGAAGTAAATTTCTAAACTTTTGGTGTAGCAACAATGCATGTTACTGGCAGTTAGTCTCTTGACAGTCAATTCCAGAATTACCACTCTGAGGATTAGTATTAATTAAATAATGTTTGGCCTATTATCTCAGGATTGTTATTAACTAGCTCTTACAACTCAAATTAACCAACTTTTATTATTCTACATTTTACCACAAGTCTAGTGGCTTGTGACCTCACACCTTGCTTCCCTGGATGCTCTTCCCAGCATCTCTGACTTTGCCTTCTTTCTCCCTCTATCTCTGTTTGGATTTTCTGTGTAGATATACTCTGCTCTGGCATAGATCGAGGAAGCTTCTTTATTAACCAATGGTAATAAAACATAGTCACAGCATACAGAGGCGTATCCCACATCAGATACAAGATTAACAAAGAATAGTCAATAATTATTTTACTAATTTTAAGTGCTTGCCTTGCATGTTTTTCTTGTTAATTGTCTATACAATAGCTGATTGGAAATATTCCCAGTGTTTTCGTTTTTTTTTTTTTTCAAGGCTCACTTCATCTTACTCTCATCATTTATTTTGGCATTTATTGCACAATAATGAAATCCATTCCATATGAAATTAATTACATTTTTCCACTACACCACAAGTGAACAAATAAGTGTATAATCCCTTGCTTAAGGAATATATGCCATTCTTTTTATGTAAAATTTATGTACATTGTCTTCATTTGCTCAGTGAATGCTCTTCATTCTTTCTTTTGGGGTATTTAACTTGAATTTGGTTTGCCCTTATTATTATTTTTAACTCTACCACTATTCTAATTCACAGGCTGCTATTTCTACATGCTGCCATCCTTACACAGCACAATACATACAGATATGCTATTGAGCTTCATGATTTTACTCCCCTACAAAGTCCTCAAAAGAGTTGGCTTCTGCTTTTAAAATTTCATATCCCTCATATCTGTCTTTACCCCCGACTGCAGTTATACAGTTGAATTTAATTTCCAGTAAGTTCAAGTCATAGTTGTGGTTAAGAATGATTACAGAAAGTCACAAAATAGTGCTAGTCACAGGTTGTATGTGTGTGATAAATGAAATGAAGCATTGTTATTAGTTCTATTAACATCTAAATGAAAGTAAAGCATTGAGTAATTTTGAGATAGATATGTGGATAAAATGATTGCCATGCAAACATGAGAACCAGTATAATCTCCATGTAAAAGCAGAACATGCTAATACACACATGTAAACCCAGTGTTGAAGAGGCAGAGTATTGTAAATCTTTGCGGTCACTGTCTAGACAGTTCATCCTTATTACTGAGCTTAACCAAACGAAGGACCTTGTCCCCAAATGCAAGTTAGAGATTCCTGAGCAACAATAAGTTGGAAATCTTACCTCCATATATGTTTATATATGTGTTATGTACAAGCACACATACTGTGTACCTGTACCTACACAAATACACACACACATTCACATACATGTGTACACAAAAAAAAAAAAAAAACAAGAAGAAATGAGAGGTCCAAAGTAAGATGACAGCTAAATCCCATTTACCTCAAGGAAATCAGAGATAAATGTGTAGTAAATTTATCTATCTGTATTTTGAAAACACTAGAGAGACAAAAATATTCTTTTTTCTGTTTTTTTTTGTTTTTTTTATTGAGAATAAGAAAAAAAAGTTTCCGCCTCCTGCCAGCCTCCCATTTCCCTCCCCCTCCCCCACCATTCTCCCCCTCCCCCCACTCCTCTCCCCCTCCCTCTCTAATCCAAAAAGCAGTCATGGTTCCCTGCCCTGTGGAAAGTCCAAGGTCCTCCCCCCTCCGTCCATGTCTAGGAAGGTGAACATCCAAACTGGCTAGGCTCCCACCAAGCCGGAACATGAATT
>NW_026068057.1:420596-527459 GCF_014885135.2 Alexandromys fortis
ACAATGGAAGAAAGAAAGCATCTTCAACAAATGGTGCTGGCACAACTGGATGTCAACCTGTAGAAGATTGAAATTTGACCCATATCTATCACCTTGCACAAAACTCAAGTCCAAATGGATCAAAGACCTCAATATCAGTCCGAACACACTGAACCTGATAGAAGAGAAAGTGGGAAGTACCCTACAACAGATGGGCACAGGAGATCGCTTCTTGAGACAAAAATATTCTTATGTGAAATTTGTGACTGTCATCCCAAACTTATACACTGAAACCCTACTCCATCCCAGTGCCATAGTATATAACTTCATTTGGAGCTCAACGGTTTTTTTAAGAAATAAATTTAAAATGGGATCATTATAGTTATCATGATTTCCATGTAACTAGGTAACTAATAGTAAAAATAAACACAGCATAGACACAAATACAGGAAGTTTGTGTGAAAACATGACAAAGAATATGTCACCAAACCAGGTGACCTAGATACCTAGGATACTTTTATCCCTCACCATCCTCCAAAGAAATCACAATGATGTGAAGACCTATATTGTGAAACTTTATCCTTCCAAACTATGAGAAATTAATCTCTGTGATGGCATCTAAATTATTCCATGATTTTATGGAAGATTTAATTCACTATTAAACTAGATAAAATAGAATAAAAACTAATGAACAAATAATATACAGTAGATCCTATACTCTGAAGTCCTATGATGCAAAAATAGATTTTTCACAGAAGATAAAATGGTCAATGAGAAAAATATTTTTTTCTACCTCAAAAACTCAAGTTATCTCTTTATGGTAAAGAGAAAGACCTCAAAAAGAATAAAACATTTGTATGAGTAAAAGATGTTGCCAAGAAAGTCTTGTTTTTACACACCTAACTGCTTTTACAGATCTCTCTTGTGGATTATAAATTTACCAGGCTCTTTCTCTGGGCCCAGACTTCTGGAAGATATCAGTATTTGCAGGATAACTGAAGATAAACAGAACGGAGCATGGTTCTTTTAATATGTTGTCTTCTTAGGAAAGAAAACAACTAGGTATTTATAGGTGATGTATAGTCATATATATTGGCGATGAGGTTATGTAAATAGACCTTTGAAAGTGAGAGGATTTAACACACAACATGTTTCTATGAAGACACATATGTGTATTATCTTCTAATTGAAAATGAGTGAGGGAGAGTTTGATATGTTGGCAGGAAGGTGTGTCTCAATTTGCTTTTGACAGAGTCCTTAAAAATATCCTGGCATGCCATATTTTCTTACTTTCTTTTTTCTTTCTGAGGTACTAGCATACTGCATGATCATCTGTAGCGGTAAATGTACTAGATGTGCACTCACTTCTACAACTTTAAGATAATAACATACTAGATAGCTTTTCTTTGCATCAATAAATTGATTTAATAATATTTGAAGCCCTCAAAACCAAACAAAAGAAAAAAAATCATTCCTTCTTTAAAAAAATCCTACATCTCCTTCCTTTCTTTCTCTCTGATGTGGTTTCAGTAGCCACCCCCATTATCTTTGCACAAACACTTCAGTAACTCTGTGCTGGACTTCCCATACTAACTTCACAGAAGACCAAACCTCTTAAATACCTACTGCCTCTCGTATTTCCACACTTGATCCAAGCTCACATCTCCCGAAGCTATAACTGAAACAAATAATTATTTGAGGCAGGGTCTTATTAGGTATCTTTGAAACTCACTAGGCAGATAAAACTGCCCTTGCACTTATAGAGATCAACCTGCATATGCCTCCTGACTATTGACATTAAAAGTGTGTGTTACTATGTCTAACTGACTCCACATATAAGTTGTGATATACATTTATGGATACATTATTTTTTACCCAGTGAAATTTTTAACTGAACTGCTCTTCGGGCTGATGAGGGAAGGGGACTTGATTGGGGGAGGGGGAGGGATGTGGAAGGCGGTGGAAGAGGGGAGGCAGAAATCTTTAATAAATTAATAAATAAAAAATAATCAAGTTTTGAACTTCAATAGCTATTAGTTAGACAGACAGACAGGCAAGCAGACAGAGAGACACACACACAGCCACCCTAATAATGTGATAATGTTTCATTTATTTTAACCACCAAGTGATTAAAATTAATTATGACATAGATACTAGAAATGTCCTAATAGATTTTCATGTTTTATTGTTTTAGGTACTGTGGCTATAGACTTGCAAGACACAAGTTGTAGGGCAGCAAGTGGCCCTACCCTGGCTCTTCCTTCAGAAGGAAGCAAAGAATTAAGAAGACCTAGTATTGCTCCTGTTTTAGAGGTTGCAGATTCATCATCAATTCAAACATGTGATCTTTTAAGTGACCAATCAGAAGATGAAACTACACCAGATGAAGAAACCTCTTCAAATTTAGAGTAGGTTTGATTTTCTAAGTTTTTGTTTGTCTGCTTTTGTTTTTGCTAGCATGTTTTAGTTTAATTTTTGGAGAATATCCTACATGGAAACATTATTCCCATTTTAACTTTCACCCTCCATCTCCTTCAGTATATTCCCACTTCCCCGTCAACATCATGACCTCTTCATTAATAATTATTTTTACATATATAAACATGTATATATAAAAGCATTCTGCGGAGTCTACTTGGTGTTGTTTATGTAGTCATGTGTTTAGTGTTGACCACTTTGGTTTGGATACTTTGGATTGAGCCATACCACATGGCTCATCCTTGGAGAAACTCATTCTCATGTCATTAATTGCCTATAGTTTCTTATCAAGGGATAAACTTTAAAATGAAAGAAGGAATACTATTTTTTTCCTTCTGGGTGATCTAGAATCATTGCTCCATAGTTCTACTGAAATAGTTCTCTATTAATCATTTTCTCACCACAGAGTATTATAAGACATTGATTTGCTACCTTCAATGTACACCTCCAGCCCTATTTTTCCTAAATTATCTTTAACTTAATATAAAAATATACAATTTTGTTTGCGAGTAATATAAGTTGCATTTTCAAAGTTGTATTTTATTCTACTGCACTTCTATCTTTAATTTCTTTTATTCACATCCATTTTGAAGTTTACATTAGTGATTTACTCACTATTGTGACAAAATCAAAAGTAACCTAAGTACAGAAAGGTCTATTTTGGGTCATAGTTTGAGATTACATTTGATCATGACAGAGACGGCCTGGTGACAACAGATGGCTGTTCACATGGTGCACTCAGGAGCAGAGATAGGTGGAATGCTGGTGCCCAACTGACGTTCTCCTTTTTGTTGAGTGTAGGAACTCAGCCCCTGAGATAATACTGCCTACATTCCCAGTGCGTCTGGCCATATCAGTTAAACTTCTTTGGAATCATGTTCACCTATAAATATATTTTCTAGGTGATTTTAAAGTCTGTCAGGTTCACAAGCAAGATTAACCATCATTAAGTTTATCAAATGACATATTAACATGAAATGTTTTTCTCATTTCACCATTTAGAATTCCTTTTATATTTGGAGGCTAGAAATAATTTCAATTTACAAATGAAAGACATATTCTTCGTACATTAAGCTTCCATTCTCTTACAGTATCTGCCTGTATAGAAGTCGGCGTATTTAAGCCTGTCATACATGTTAACCCCTGCTCTTCTCTGCATTATGTTATCATTGGAAAGCTGAAAGAACAGTGGTCTACAATATTGACCTGCTATCTCAAAGGATTTATTCCATCCCAGTTTTGTCTTATGATGCTTGTTTGCAAATTAGCAGTCTGACTTCAATTTATTTGTAAATCATGTTTGTTGCCACCTCCTGGCGTTATATAACCCTAATTGAAGCAATCGAGAAAAGTGCTCCTGTAATGTTTTGTGCTGAGTAACTAATGGCATTAGTCACTACAAGTGTTGTCACTGTGACGAGGTGTACCAGGACAGTCATCGCCGACCATGTATGTCTCGGTTGCACAGTTGCGGTCATAAAAAATCATTTCATGCTTTGTTGAACTGAACATGAGCTGTCTTTGAAACTCAGAAAAATAAACTTGAAATTCATCCACAATTTCTATTTGTTTCATACAATGTCAATATACATGAAGACAAAGTCTTGTCTCAAAGTATTCTGTGGTCTAAATGCTCAAGTATGTTTGGAGAATATAGGATGGAAAACCAGCAGACTGGGCACCATCCCTGCCGGCAACCATTTTTACGGGAAATGTTTTAAACTGTGAATCAAATACTTTTTCTTAGATTTCTAGATCATGGAGAGGTAAAAGAACTGTTTTATAAGAAAATCAAAGAGATATGAAAGTAACAGTGATGACTGCAGCTTCTAAATTTACAAAATGTGCACAATTTAATGTGCGCAAAAAAAAAAAAAAACAGCATCTACAAAGTACTATCAACAAGGCCTTAACTTTATAACACAGGAAATGTTACCAAACATCAAGAGCCTCCCTTTTGAATGAGAAAAATGTTGCTTCAAGTAATTTTCTTTTATTTGCTAATTAACTTTTATGCTTCTGCCCTTTAGAAGTTCCATGTTCTACACTGGTGTAGCCAAAATGTGCAGGTGGCTGATTTTAAAAGTCAGTAAACAAACTAAATGTCTCTGATAATATTTTAAGAACAATTCCAGGAAACCCCCTGTTTTTCACTAATTAACTTACTTTTCCTCCTTTAGTTATGTGTGCATGGCTAATGAATATCGATACAGCAAAACATTATAATGCAGTCTGCCTTAAGTACACTTTGTAAGGCATAACATTGCTATTTGTTATGGATACATGCTTATGTCTTCAAGAACAATGATTGAGAAATGTTTTCTAAGAGGAAATGACTATTATGTATCTATGTTTCTTGTTGCAGTTGCTCATTTCTCTAGCTGAATCAAACACAAATACCCCATTATTCAGGTCAACCTGAGTGTTAATGCCTGTGGTCCCTGATGCTGGTTTCATTGAACAACGATATCTGTGGTTCGTTGCTGCTGATCTCAGTAACCAACAAGGGCTGTGGTTCATTGATGCAGATTTCATTAGTGGAGAATTCAAACCATATAATTTTTACATGACAGAAAATACTTTCTCAACTATTTAAAAATATATATCACAAAACTTTATATTGAGTCATATTTAATCATAATTTACTTCACATTTTGAAGATCATGTGATTTTCTTAATAAGCTAGAAGCATAGGCTTCAAATTCTAATGTAATCAAACAGAAGATCAGGGTCATATCTGAGGGTTCCAGTTCTCCATGAATTCTCCAGGAATAACATCTCATATTCCTTTCCAGATATGCCAAGGGCTACCCACCTTACTCTCCATACATAGGAAGTTCACCTACTTTTTGTCACCTGCTTCAAGAAAAAGTGCCCTTCTGCTGCTTAAGATTAGACAAGGTAATGGTGACTTGTTGGTGCTATTCTCTCCAAAAATAAAATTATACCATGAGCTATTGAACACATTTAAATACATTTATACAACTTGTCCAAAATACTTTATTGAAAGAATAAATATGATAAAGTGTATTACGTATAAACATGATAAATACTTAAAAACAAAAAGTACATTACATATAATCATGATATCATAAAATGGTTAATTTTGCTTTTATCCTCACACACAACTTTATCCATCTATTTAAGTAGCCAACTTGTGTTAGTTTTTTAAAGGAAAGACAGAGGCACAAAGCTGTTAAATTACTTTTGGTTATTATTTAGTTACAATTTGTGTTTGGTAGCATATTAAATCTATATTTTTTTAAAAAAAATCTCTTGATTAAATGAGACAAGTACATTTATGACTAGGTGGAAGCTAATATATGTGTCTTGCCTCATATCTCATTCCCACATTTTTCATATAGTTCTCTCTTCCTGCTTGAAGGCTTTAAAGAATTTACTCAAACAGAACAGTCTGAGAATGTGATCATTTTTGTCTTTTTCTTTGATTTTGTCCTCCTGAGTAATGAGGAAAAGGCTAAAGTGAAACATTATATACCTTAAAGAGATTCAAGCATACCTTGACTCCTAATCAGGGATTTTTTCATTTATTCTTTATTTTGGTTAAAATTATAATTGCAGCACCCTTTCATGTTCTGGACAACTTAAGAAAACCACAATGACATGCAGCTTTCTTATCTGTAAAATGAACATAATTTTAATGCTATAGTGTTCTTAGAAGGGTTATGTTAGTCATTAAATTTAATTTAAGATAGTTAATTATTGAATTATGTTTCAATTCATTTTGTTAATATGCTTACTGTTTTCTCAGTTATAAATGTTGTCTGTTGCTACTCTTGAAGAAGACTGAAAGAATATTTGTGAGCTCTAAACTTCATCTACTTTTGGCCAGTGCTTTTTTTCTCTTTCCCATAAGTATTCCATGTAGCTCCATTTCATTGGGAATTCTGTTTCTCAGGCCCTTAGTATTTTTGATGTCCTCTTTTTTAACTTTGATTTTTGAAGCATTTGCTGTTACTGGTTATCTCTGTTGTGTTTTGCTAAATAAGACTTCTTCCATGGCTACAGTTTTCTAAGTCATGTTCAAATATAGTACTTTTGATGTTTTCCTTCAAGTAGATTCTTTACATATATCTTAGGTACCTTGATGCCTGAAATATAATATATGTATATATATGTATATATATGTGTGTATATATGTGTGTATATATATATATGGGAAGCATCAGAAAACCAAAAGAGTAAACGTAAATTATCTTCAAGCAACTAATCTAATTCTCATTATAAGACTCAGCTCTCAAAAGAGAAGATTATTGTCCCAGTAGAGGACCTTTAAAAGCAGTATACTAATGGCCTTTTGCTACATTAATAAAGGAAAATATGTAGTTTTATTGATTCGTGGCTATAGAGGAGATTATTTTGCTGTTTTATAAACTGGTATATAGGGTATGCTCCGAAAATGGAAGTTTACTTTGGGATTATGGGGTGGCAGTAATCAGTTGGCTCCACTGTGTCTGTGAAGTGGGTGAATTGGGATGGCATTATCATTCTGTCCCCGTGCCAAGGTGTTTCAACACTACCTTCGCATTGTCTCTTTGGATTTTCTTAATGACTGTGTCCCTTCCATGTCTTCATGAGCTGTAAAGTTCTATTACCTTGTGATATTTTGTGGGTGTTGCAGTTCTAACCTTTCTAAGCCTTCACTCATCAGTATTCTTCAACCTCTTTCTTGGTGACCTTATCTATTTCTTTATATGGCTGTAGATTCTGAATATCAGAACTATAAAAATCTCTACCTTGTTGCTTCTCTTCTTTACTATTCTCTTAGATATTTCTCCCCTACTTACTAGATCATTTTCATACAGCCTTATTTTCAACGTTTGGAATTTCTGGTGGTTGAAATTTTTTTTTCATTATGTCTTGCCTCGGATTCCTTTCATCTTTATTCTGGAGGGATGGTGTGCTTGGTGTCTACTTTTGCAATAGCTTCTTTCTTCAATGCCTCTATCCTTCTGACTACTATAAATATCCATCATTCTTATTGTTATCTTTTGTAGTTAGTCACTCTTTTTTCATGAATGATTAATGTCCCATAGTCTTGGCTAGCCTATGCTTTCATAATAATGTGTGGGAATATGTGACTTTGTTTATTCATTTGTATTAGCATTCACTGATTCTTTGAGGCTTTGTGGTTTGTTCTGTCTAGAAAATTCTCAGTCAATGTTTATTTGAATAAGGTTTCTTTTTGACTGTGATTTCTATTTCAGCTTGGAGCTTTTATTTTTGCTTTGTATTTGCATTTGGGTTGTTATTTCATCTCTGTTCTGTAGTTGATTTCTTCAACTACATTAAATAAGTTATTTAATTTTTTTTCACTATTGGAAATTGAGCTTGGTGTTTCACCCATACTCAGAATGTGATTTACCACTGACCTGTATCTTCAACTCTGAATTAGCTTTTGATTTATATTGTTCAACTTGAGAGAATATATAAAAATAAATATAATATATTTAAATAACTCTTTTGAATATTAAATAGGATTTTGTTAATTCTTTAAGTGCCTTTTTCTTATTTCTTTAAACATATTCCACAATATTTTGTGACTCTTGTAGCATCAAAATTTGTAGTCTTTATAGATATAATTGTTTTCTTATTTTTATTCACACATGGTGCTTCATTTCCACCATATAAAAAACAATTTTATTAAAGACTAATGGAATGGATACTTTATAGGTAAGGAACACACAGAGAAGTAAATAATATGGACTCAGATAAATGAAAAGTTTATGTAGAGACATTATAACAATAAAGAAAAATCCATTAATAAACCGATAATTTAGATTGAAAATTGTCTTGATTTAGCAATGTTAATTAATTTCTTCTGAGTCTAACTTTTTAGAAATTAAATTAGTTTTCTAGTAATTTTGTGCTCACTTCAGCTCTGTAGTGAGTTCTGATCAAGTGTTGTGCTTTGCTTTGTGTGTATTGCTTTTTACACTTTAACCCAGGTATGGACTTAAAAAGTTCAGTTTTCTTCTTTTCTAGTTTTTCTGTGTTATTTTCTTTTTTATTTGATAACTTTAAGTAGCTAGTAACGGGACTATCCCTGAGGCTTTTTAGCATCAAGATATATTCAAAATGGGAGTCACATGTCATTGCTTAGTGACTGTACTGAAGCAACTTTTAGCTCACAGTGCGAGTAGGACACACCTCGTCCACTTCCAGCATCAGGTGTATCCTACTTCTCATCTTCATTATTTATCACTGTTTGCCCACATCAAGATGGAGAACTCGGTAAAGACAAATGTAACTGTGCTCCAATCTGATAGAGAACTATTCAGATACATTTTACATAAACATATATCCTAAATTCTTTGACCCCATTTTAGTGGAGTGTAAAAATGGCATTTCTTTGTATGATTTTTCTCCCCTAGAGCTGCCAGCATAACTACTATGAGGACGCAAAAGCCTACGGATTCAAAAATAAACTAATTATAGTTGCAGCTGAAACAGCTGGAAATGGATTATATAATTTTATTGTACCTCTCAGGGCATATTATAGACCAAAGAAAGAATTAAATCCCATAGTTCTGCTATTGGATAACCCGTAAGTATATTTTAAGATACACAGACAGAGATTTTAATTTTACTGTACATTAAAATAATTTACTTAAATTAACTGATACTACTTTAAATCAGATACATTATGGTACAGAATTCATTGGGAGATAGAGTATATGCTATGATGGAAAACATTATTGATTATAGTAATGTTTCATCAATACTAGTCAAATATCATTGAGTTGGAGACTTTTATTTGAAATTAATATGCAAATGGTCATATACTCATCGTACCAGTTGAAAGTAGCCGCTGAAATATCTTTCGCAAATTTCTTCAATTTAATCAACAGGCATGGAAGACACCTGCCAAAATTGTACAGTTTTGTTCTTTATCCATAAATTGTCAGAAGAGCATTTATTGATCTACCTTTATATGTCATAGCTTAGAATGTCACTGTGTATTTTACTTATGATGATGTTCATATATGATAACAAAAAAAAAACAGTTGTGCAGCATCACCTCTGTATGTCTGGAAACTTTTTGATTGGATTACTTTTTAAAATATGACTACTTAAGCATTTAGAAAATCCTACAGATGAATACATAGGTCCCTGAATGAAATGGTCAAAATGATTTTATTTTAAATTTACACTGCCCTTCACTGTAAGTGTAAACAAATTGGTTGTCATGAGCACAGTGTTAGAAGATATCAGGAGCTTGACAATCAGTGTATAGTATGGCCATAACAATAAAAAGATTGTCAAGTTCCTTCCCAGTGTTTTCAATACACTTTGAATTCCAGAGGTTCTCTTGGGAGAAGCTGCAGAGCAGCCAAGCTGTTACTATAGACACTTCTGTTAACTAAGTAAAATATTTAGTTTGGAGCTGATTTTCTATGGGATGCCCCTATAATGTGACAAACAATATGACAAATGGCTATTGCAGACTACTGTGGTATCCTCATGGTGAATGACTAGAAAGGTTAACTCAGTTAAAGCCCCCAGTTATAAAAATATAGAAGGAAGACCATCAAATGAAAGAAGTGGACTGTGTTCAGAACATCCTCTGATAGTACTAAAGCTGGACCAGTCTGTCCTTTTCCTCACATTATTTCAATATCAAATTTTGATTCCTAATATGTAACTTTTTGCTAACCACCTCTAAAAATACTCATTTTCTCCTGGAGTAATGTCCTACTTATGAAATAGAAGTATACTCCTCATTCTTAGTCTCCATTCTTATAAAGTAGTCTTAACTCATCCATTTATTCCCATTTACCTCATTATCATATGAAACATGGTTCAAAACATTCCATTCAAAATTTTATTCAAAATCTAATAAATTCCATTATATTTTGAAGAAAAAGTCACTATCATTTCTGAATCCTAGAGTATTGGTTCATTCAATAGGATTATATAGTTCTGTAATTCTTTGTATATAGCCCTATTTTCTGGATGTGGTTAATCACACAAAATGTCTGAAAGCTCCGTTAGCTGGATTACTGACAGGTTACTATTTCTCTTTAAGGTCAGTATTTCTGTGTATATATCACCTTTCAATACTCTCTTAATTGAATGAAACCATGGAGATCAGTTTAAAAAGTTGGTGGGCTTTCCCTGTATATAGTTATAATAATAGTGAATGTTAAATATTCATTACAAATCATCATACTTGATATTTGTGTTTTATTTTATATAATCATAATACATAGAAATCATTGCTCCAGAGAAATGTACTCAGGAAGTTAGCAGTCTTAATGCTTGCATTTAATTTAAACATTTGAATAAACTTTTGTTATGGATGGTATGAAGCAGAGCTGAAGGTGTAATGACATCCAGATAATGTTCCCAAGGTCAATTTTAGAATTAGGTCCAGCTATGCAATGACTAATTCATTGTTCTTTCCTCTGTATCTTACCTAAGGTAAGATTTAGTTACAAATGTATAGACAATATGTATTGTTTTCAGTTAGTTTTATAGACAACAATCTAGCCTAAATTCCAATATTTACCCATTGAAGATATATCACCCTTACCAATTGCTGATGGTTTGGATTATAAATTTCAACATGGTGCTGTTGTTTGCTGGTTTATGCTAAGCATAATTCTATTTAAGTTTAAAGTGGTTGTTTTATTAGTATACACTATGTATTATAATTGTTTAATTTATTTACTAAATTCCAAGGACATGTTATAAAACCTTCAGCTTCCTGGGTATGTCTCAAAAGGGACATCTAACATTTTTACTTATCTTCAGCTCCTTTGAGGAAGAATGAGGAATCAAAACCTGAATTCCAATAACTAATGCTCCGGGGAGTCCCTTTTGAAACAATGAAACACCTGTTCCTCTGAAATGGCTTCTGTTCTGCAATTTGTTGTACAAATTTATATAAAACGATGCTATTCTCTTTAAAATAGATCCATATCCAATAACTTTTATAATCATGACCCTTCCTACTTTGGCAAGCATTACTTAATTTTGGGGTTTGACAAACTTTAAATGGGCAGTGGTGATGATAATATTAAGTGAATGACTGTGGAGATAAATTAATCGAAAAGACAAAATTAATTCCATATAGAAACAGATGTGTCATAAATATGAAGTATTAAAATGTTAATACTTAAAACACATAACAGTATAAAGTAGACGTTACGGAATATTTCCAAACAAAAAGACTTACACATTTCAATGTTTATCAAGCCTGGCACATTGAAAACATCTTTTCTGTGCCTCAGCAGAGCCGTGCTGATCTGTCCACAGTTCATCAGAGTGATGTCAGTTCTGATTGGGACACCATCTGTTCTCCTCTATGTTCCGTGCTAGAAAGATTTCAAATATTTTTATTATACACACTACCTTAAAGGTCACCAAGCTGAAATTTAGCTGACAATAAAAGCTGGAATATATTAAATAAAGTTAGGCAAAAATGTGCCAGAAAGCAGGAGATGGGCCAAGCTCAAAGTGGTATGGGGCGGTATTCAGGCCATGGTGACTCAGTACTCAGAAGACAGATGCAGATGGGTTTCTGTGAATTCATAACAAGTCTGGTCTACAAAGTGAGTTCCAGAACAGCCAGGGATACTCAAGGAAACCCTGTCTTCAAAAACAAAAACAAACAAACAAACATAAATGAGTGAGATGCATGCTGAATTCATTAATTTTTACACTAATCATTTTTACATCAATCTACCTCTTTGCATATAATATGTAAACATTTCAGCTTGTTTGTAAATAATTGCTAAAATACAAGATAAATAAAATACCCCCCCATCCTTTTGTTTGAGGCAGACAAAATGAGATCTAAGTTTAACCTCTAGAGCAGCCTGGATGATATTTATTCTTGTACCTCGTCCCCTTTTTTCTTTAATTTGTAAATGGTAAGAAATTTAAGTTATTCCCAGACTTAGATAATATGTGTTGCATACTAAGGCAAGATCAAATTTATGTGACAGCCCAGAAATGTTAGAATTTCTTCTCCTGTTAAAAAGTTTGACATTGATACTATTTAAGTTATTGGAAGGTCGTATATAAACCCGTGGACAAGAAAACATAGTGTGGAGACATAGTTCAATGAAAGAATGCATGCTTACCATGTGAGAGATCCCAGCTTTGAACACTAAACACACACGCATGCACGCTCACAATCATGTGCATAATGATTTTAAAGATTTGCAATTAAGCTTAAACTCTTAATTTTTTTTTTTTAATATAAGTATACGGGTGTTTTGGCTGCAAGCATCCCCGTGCATCACTTGTCTGACTGGATCGTCCAAAGCAGGGAAGAGGGGGTTTGATTCCCTGTAACTTAAGATATAGAGTTGTGAGCTGCCTTGTGGGTGCTGGGAGTCATTCAGGTGCTTGCTAGAGCAGTGTGTATTCTTATCTGCTGAGCAATCTTTATAGCCCCTGATCAAACAATTTTAAAAAATAAATCAACTACCTAAATGTATACTTGTAAAATATTGATGCGATAAGATTGGCTCATAAAAAATATATTAATTTCTTTCCTTAGAGATGAAGCAAAAATAGTGTGTATTACTTTAATTGGATAGAAAACTTGCTCTTGAGTTTTGCAAATTGGTAAAATTTATGAGCCTTTTCCCTGTCTGGCAATACTGAGCTATTTTGTGTTTTAATATACAGTGTCATTGTGAGAGATTTATGAAGATATAAGTCTTTGTATTCACAGTCAGTGTACTTAGCAGACTCTATAGATAGAGTTGTAATTACCAAGTGTACTTTTTTTTTTTTTTGGATTTTCAAGACAGGGTTTCTCCGTAGCTTTTGGTTCCTGTCGTGGAACTAGCTCTTGTAGACCAGGCTGGCCCCGAACTCACAGAGATCCACCTGCCTCTGCCTCCCGAGTGCTGGGATTAAAGGCGTGCGCTGCCCGGCTCCAAGTGTACTTTTATACTTCTACTTATTAACACTGACCTCTTTGTATATTTTTGTTATTTTATTTTATTTATAACTGGTAATTCTGTGTTTTTTTTTTTACTTTGGTCTATGAATTTATTCTGATCTGCATCAATTGACATATTTATCACTGTCTCTTAGATTAAACAAACTAAAATATTTCTTTGTGTGTAATAAGTGATTTATCTATTTTGTATAAATAATAAGTTTTACATTTTATATGTTTTTTATAAAATTTATAGATAAGTCATCTGATCCTTTCATCACATTTCTTTTTTTTCACCATGATTCTTTCATGCCATATTTAATAGACAAAATAGGATTCTCTATTTGGCAACCAGAAAAACGTCACACATTTTATTTTGTTTTATTAATAATTTTCTTGTATATTAAAGTTTTCATTGTACTTTTGGAACATGATATAAACTAGAGACAAGAAACATATTTGTGATGAATGTTCTATGTGTTTGTTTAGTTTCTCAATACTAATGCTTCTCGATGTATAATTATGCTTGCTAATTCACTGCCTCCCAATGATTAGGAAAATTCAATTATTAAGTAGCTTGGTGTTTTAAATACAGTTGTCAACTTTCAACAGTTACAAAATATATGAATGAAAAATTGTTTCTTTAAATTTCTAGTTTCTTTTACATCATAGAGGAGTCTTAAAGTTAGTGTCTTTCATCAAAAATATGTATTTGCAAAGTTTAGGGTACTTGATTTTCCCTTGTGATAGCTGAAACCACATGAAGATGCATAGTATTATCCCTATTTAAAAGCAAGTTTGAACAATTTGGAAGACTTCTGGTTTATTTAAGTACATGTTGTAAATATATCGTAAATAACATTGATGAGTTTTCTTTAAAAAGACCTCGTTTTCCCCCACAAATTTAAAGTTTGTCATCTCTTCAACCAAGGGGTGAAAAAGAAATCTATGAAGGTCTCATCTTGAATTTTATCTCTCACATGATGGCAGCCATAGCTTAAAGCCTTATTTGCCACAATGACCTGGGCACACTTTATTTCTTAGAAAAATTTACGTCTCATGTTGAATTCAATGATCTATTATGAAATAGTTCAGAAAAGCATAGACTGGAGACTCAGTGGGAAAATTTGTGCAGAGAGATAGAATAAAGAATTGATATAATCTTAACCTAAATGAATATGGCAGATTAAAGTAGGTATCATTAAGTACATGTACATATTTACAATTACCAATTAAGAATGGCACTTAAAAAAACAAAAACAAGTTATTAATGTAAAATTAGTCCAGAATGTTTTTTTTTTTTTTTTTTTTGGTTTTTCGAGACAGGGTTTCTCTGTGGCTTTGGAGCCTGTCCTGGGACTAGCTCTGTAGACCAGGCTGGTCTCGAACTCACAGAGATCCGCCTGCCTCTGCCTCCCGAGTGCTGGGATTAAAGGCGTGCGCCACCATCGCCCGGCTCAGAATGTTTTTAAGACCCAAAACATATTGATCTTTCAGTACTTTTAGTACTTGCATCTTTACATATGCTTCTAAAATTATGAAGTTTATCGAGATCCCCCAAACATTGTCTTTCTATGTTGAGAAGCAACAAAGTGTCTACAAATAGAATTGAAATCTCTATCCTAAATCCCACAAATGTATGTGTTAGAATACTGATTCAAATCATCATATTCAAGAGCTTTAAGGATGACTTAAGACTGATAATAATACCTACTCTGTGAATGCTTGGGATCTTGACAAAACTGATAATGCCCAAAAGCCATCTAAATGTGTGCATAACATGCTATATGGAAATTAAGCTAGAAATGGCTACATAAAGTGAATATGATTTATCAGTTAAATAATTCAATATTTTCAAAACTGAATTATGTAGATTAAAACAAAGTAAAAGTACCGGTGCATTCACTATTGCAAATAAATTCACTGGATGGAGAAATTCAGGCAAAATGTTAATAGTATCATCATTTGGAAAGTTTTGTTAATACATCACTGTATTGTACTTTCGTTTTCTTTAGAGTTCAAGGAAATAGGAGGGACAGTATCAGAAAGAAAACAGTTAGGAAAAGAATTGATTAAACGGGGATCAGCATCTGGGAAACAGCAAATACTCTCTCATTACCTTAACCTGGAATTTCCCTGCTCTGTTGTACTTGCCAAATCCCTACTCAGTTTTCAAAACCCAAAGTAAATATTACCTCTCTGTAATATTCTCCAGTTCTGCCACCTGTCTTTTTAAAGAATGAAACATATTGTGTTTTCATGATTTTATCTATGTAGTTAAAATTCTACATATCTTATAAATTAATCAGCTGCAGATTTTAAATATAAAAGAATACATTTTACTGCTCATTGAATAAACTTTGAATCTATATATGCTGAATATTATAAACTAAAAGCTATGAAGTGGATATAGCTTTTTAGGTGATTTCTAAGAACATTTGAACTTTATGATTCTTTCATTTGCTGATCTTATAAGTAAAGATTTTGGTCTTAATGAACATTTGCTCACCATTACATTGGGTAAATGTCAGTTTAACTTTACAGAACACAATTTTCCATGCATATATAGACCTTATACCCGACAAACTGAGATATGGAGCATGCTGTGATTATATACATACCTTTGACAAAGCTCTTTTGATTCTCAAGCTTACCAATTACTTCTTAGAGGCATTTGTGGTGCTTGAGGTCATCTAAGAAAACAAAACCAATTGCTCTTCATTGTCAAATCCTCTTCTGCATTGTGTAACTGAACTAATCGATGAACATTAAGTACTCACTAAGAGTAATCATGAAGGATTTTGTAGAATTATGCCATAATGTTTCTGATTTATATTTCACATTTCTTTGTGTACTTTGTGGTTCATAAGAAGTGCAAATGATATTCTTTAGCAAAATAGCAGTTTAGGATGTACCTTGTGTTTGGTTTTGGAAATGCAAACTAAATGAACTTGCTTCCCTTTCCTAGAAGTGCTGCCTCTGTTGTGACACTGTGTTTCATTTTGTAACCCATCTGCTACATAGGCCAGATATGCATTTTCTGGATGCAATCTGTTGGTTTCCAATGGTTTACTACATGGTGGGCTCTATTGACAAGTAGGTGACAATGTCTATGGCACATGAGTAGTGTAGTGCCCTGTGGTCTGTCAAGTGCTGTGTCTTGGTCCTGCATGATGAGTGTACTTTGTCGTGTTGATACAGTAAATATGGTGACCCATGCTTGCAGAGCTCATGCCCCTGTGTTCTGCATCTTCTATCATACTGCCTAAGCCATAATTCATTGCTGAATTGCAACAGACATTGCTGCATGTCAAACTGGTCAGGTGCACACCATTTGAAGAGCTCTTTCTGTCTTATGTCTCTTGCAAAAGGAGCACTTTTTGCAGTAATATTATTGCTAAAGGCATCAAAAATGCTTTAAAAATTCCACATTTCAATGCAGTGAGACCATTACAATAACTTGAAATAAAAATAGTAAAAATAGCTTGACAAGTTATTCAAGCATATTTAGTAATTTATTATAATATAATTTCTAAATTGAAATTATGTAATGCATGTAATTATGTAATGCAGTAACATAAAACATAAATATACTCTGCTGTGACACCATTATTGAGAAAAGGTAAATTATCACCAGACAAATTACATGAAATAATATTGTAAAGTATTTACGCTAATAAAAAAGGAAACTTAGAGAATTAAGCTCCTAAGGAGGAGATGAACAAAGGTTGATTGATTTTAGACTTGTAAGTATTTAAGGTGGGTCACCATATCTATATGCACGTGTATATATTAGAGAGGGAATTATATATGAAGTGTCCATGTATAATTCTTGCTTGCGTTATTTGAAATTTCCATGCAATATAAAACCTATTTGGAACAAGAATACTTCCTCATACTTGCAAATTTCACATTCCAGTCCTTAGAAAAACTGAGTCATGGAAGGGTAAAAGAGGGACCCCTGGTTAGAGTATCTTCAGGGCTTATTTCTCTTGGATTGCTTTTCAGTGGCTGCCATCTGGTGGCTGAACTTTGTAAAGCAACCATGCTTAAAAATGATACACAGTCGAGCAGTAGCAGGGAGGGGAAAGATAGCCTAGAGTCATAAAAATACATTCATAGAATACTTGAGAAAAGTTAGGGTGTTAATTAGAAAAACTAAAGGTTTAATAGCATAGCAGTTCCAAATGTTTCACTAATAACATCTCAATTATTTTGTTATTTCTAAATTCTAACACAGAATTTAGTGATAATTTGCAGTCCTGAGTAACTACAACAGGAAATAGATTAAGGATGGAATCACAGATGCACCTGAGAACATGTAAAGTCAGAACAATCCCACTTAAGAAAATCTGTGTTCAACATTTGCATCAGTTTTGTGCAATTATTTATTCTTTGACTCAGCAAAACTGACTTCTTACAAATTTATATTCCCTTTTCCTATAAAATTCTAATTGAGAATTTTGATGGAGAAAAATCTTTTGAAGGCTGAAATATTAGGAGAGAAGTTGAAATCACTAGATGCTAGAAGCGAGTTGACTTAGTTATAATCATATTCTCCTTAAGGAGAAACAGCTTTTTCCAGTGATCAAGGGCTCTTAAACCAAGGAGTTACAAATGCTGATAAGCTCGTTAGTACTGGCCTAAACCCCCAG
This sequence comes from Alexandromys fortis, assembly GCF_014885135.2. NCBI lineage: Eukaryota > Metazoa > Chordata > Mammalia > Rodentia > Cricetidae > Alexandromys > Alexandromys fortis. The sequence goes on from NW_026068057.1 coordinate 438,633, forward strand.
TTGCTGCCAGATGCTTTCTATAATATACTTTTATGATGCAATAATAATAAGTACAATGAATCTCCTACACTTAAAGTCGATCTATTATATTAGGGATTTAATCTTGAGGAACATTGTGTTGATTGAATGTTATGTTTCTGGGCTCTTTTCTCATGGTGAATTTATTTTAAATGAAATTCTGTTTTTACAGTTTTAGCTATAAAATCTCTGTCACAGAAAATAGCTCCAAATTTAAGCACAGTATTTGTCTCTCCTGCTGCCCTCCCTCATCCCTTCTGCCCGGCCTGCCACATACCTGAATTATTCCTGGAGGTCTTAGGCTTAGGCCTTGGTAATGCCACTGTGAGGTATATGGCTTTATGAACCAACCCTCTGCTTTAAAGTAATTTCTAGAAACAAACTTTAGTAACCATCGGTAGTGACTGTAGTTGTGTACATTTTATTGTTGCTATTTTAAATCAGGAGGTCTGGACTAATTTTCTTCTTATCTGTCTTCACTGAACCTTGTAACTGCTACATTCTTGTACGGGGTCAAGTATAGTCCCACCCGATTTTGTCCTGGTAATTTTTTTTAAGTCTGTATACAGCAAAGACAGTGAAACAGTTGCCCTCTTTCAGCCTCAATGGTAAACATCCTTTTTTTTTATGGAAAATGCTAGTCAAGAAATTTTACAGGGACAGGAAGAAAAACTGACTAGAATAGGTAATAAGTGCTTGAACCCTAGTTTTTCTAGTCACCTCAGGCAGACAAAAATATCTTTGGCCATTCAGTCCCTTACTAAATAGTTGTTCTAGCTTTATTTATCACAAATAGGTATACATATACATATATCCTACTCTCTAGTGTAGGAAGAATCTGTAGTATATAGATTTTAAATAAATAAATCTAGGCATTAAAAATACTTATACTTCTACATTAGCTTTGTTATCTGAATTAGCATAATCTTTACCCCTCTTATACTTTCACAAAAAGCTTTTTAGAATCTTTAACCAATTGTAATATTGTGTCCTTGAAGTGGTACACTAACTGTAATAATGAATTATCATTAACTTACTTTCTATTTTACTGTTTACATAGTAAGTGTTACTAAAAACAGATTCCAAACATGGGTGCTTTGAAACAGTTGGTATCTGCAGAATTCTGAATTTTGCATATCACCAGATCATATTATCTTATAATTCTCCTTAATGTCTGTCTGTGTTCTTGATAAATTCATCTATAAAGACAACACACATAAACCTAACGATAAACAAATATGAACAGTGATCATAGTATTGTGATTTATTTAAAATTGTATTCTTTTTTTTTCTTGTGGATTTTTATCAAAGCCTAGATGATTTGCTCAGGTGTGGCGTGACCTTTGCTGCCAACATGGTGGTTGTGGACAAGGAGAGCACCATGAGTGCTGAGGAAGACTACATGGCAGATGCCAAAACCATTGTGAACGTACAGACTCTTTTCAGGTATGTGTCTAAAGCCTAGCCCTTGTTTTCCATTTGTAAAGTATTTCATTCGGTCTTTACATGAAGAGTGACAGTGTGACATGAAGCCTGGACTCGGGTCCTTCCTTTAGTCATTTGATCATGAAGCAGATACTTATTTAGCACATACTGTGAAACTTCAGCATCATAGCTGCATTATTTCTCGTTTTGAAAAAAGAAATGTGTGACCTACTGAATTATTACAGTAATTCAAATCTTCTCAACACTTTCACCATTCTCTTCCCTTCACCAACATACCTTCATTGGTAGCAATGACAGTGGCATCCAAATATCTCTGTTTATAGGTTGAATTCAGAATTCACACGTAGTAACTTAGGTGTGAGTCCCAAATGCAGTCACATTTTGATCCGTGATTTTTCAGGACTTTCCTTCTCTAAACCTCAATATAGCACTTTCAAGACTACTTGTAACTTAAATATTTTAAAATATCATGATTTTGCTATCAAGATAAAAAAATATATTGTCTTAAAAAATTTGCCATTTTAATATATATTATTTAATATATAATATATATTAGACATTATTGCTATAACCATGAGTCATATAACTGCCAGGTTCTTGTGACAGAATAGAAAATTAGAAAACTTACCCTATTGTAGAGAGCCGCAAAGTCCATTTGGTACCATGTCCACCTAGAGCCTCTTCTGACATCACTAACTTTATGACCTAATGTCTTCCTAACCTAATTGAAATTTAGTTTCCCACAGCCATAAAATTCTGAGAAAATGAACCTTGAAATGGAAAAGTAACAACTAGCTATAAGATATGTAAAGAATCTATCATACTGCCACAGCCAGAAACATATACCCTGAATTTGCATAAGAAGTTTAGCTTGAGCAGGAAGAATATACACTGTAAAGTTCTTACAATGTGACAGAATGTGCAGAATACCACTAATATGGTTGTCTTGAATAGTGCTTTGAAAACTAATGTAAGATATTGAAAATATGATCTTTATCAGCAACTCATTACTTTAGAGAAATAAAGAAGAAATTAATTCAAACATGAGATCCATAGACAGTAAATAAAGTAAGAAAAAACATACTTTTTCCCCTTCCATGCTTTGCAAAAGGTAATTAGATCTTTCAGAGATGAAAGTTTCAAACTAAATGTGCTATTTTACTTCCAATGTCCTGTGTTTAATTCTGTCATGACAGAGTTAAGATTGATTTAATCTTTATTATCTTCTCTTTGAATAGATTATGTGGTTCCAAGACAATAATTCATCTTTGTCTTATTGGGACGTGTTAATTAATCACTTGAAGCTAACTGATCAAAGTTATTTAAAGAAGATATATTATAGACAACTGATACAAAATAGCCCTTCTCTGAGTACCTGGCTGATGAATGCAAATCTACATGCGTGCATGAATGAATGAATGAATGAATGAACGAACGAACAATGTAAGGTCTTTAAGGAGAGCACAATCATACACAAAGCGTTATAGCTAACTACGAATTCTAAGAACAGGAGAAACAGTCTTTTCCAGGAAAGAGTATACCAATTGGTTATCCGGTTCCAAATGGTCAGTCCTGAAACCATATTTGTACAAGTAACCTTATAGGGACTGAGAAGCTTATGTTAATATACTTAGGAATATATCTATTAACAATTAAAGTAATTAAGGTCATTGATTTGAAAGAGACCAACAGAGGGTATAGAGGAGGATTTAGATGTAGTGAAAAGAAGGGGGAAATGTTATCATTTTAATCCCAGCATAAAAAAAAAAATAAAAGTGTAGACTATTTTAGAAGTTGTATAATTTTTATGGCATTTAGAGTGAATAAATTCCAACAGAATTTTACAAGAACTGGTAAAAAAGTAATTTTAAATGGATTTCTTTTTTTTTCTTTTTCTGGGTTCTATAGAGACATAGTCATTATTTCAAAATATACATAACAATACTTTTCAGGGAAATTTTTTTCTGTTTTTAATTGACTTATAAACTGATAAGCCCATGTTAATAAAGATATCCTAGCCTTACATAATGAATATAAAGTATCTGTAGATTCCTACAGTGTAAGATATATCTCCATACAAATAAATGGCCAAGTTATGTAAGACTTAGCACATCGATTTTGTAGTATCAGTCCCTATTTCTTGGTCACTTTTCTGCATTGCTCACAGGGTTTAGTTTCCAGTTTAATGTGGATTATTGCCACCCTAAGTCTACTCTAAGATGGATGTACCAGTAATCCTATATAAACATTCCTTTCAATAGCTTAACCTCACTCTTAGTCAATATCGTGACCTTGAACTCTGAGTAGTTTTACCTTCTAAACTCTCAGTTTCTTCACTCAGTCTGACTTTGCTTTAACTTTCTATTTTTTTCTAACTCTTCTAAATCTTTATATTCCTTTAATTGCTCTGTATGCCATCAGCTGGCTCCCCTACTGTTTCACTCTTCCTAGTTGAGTGAGGGGTTTTCTTCTCTCTGTCCAGACTGAATTTCGGCCCCTCACTCCTTATGTTGGCTCAGACATCTTCACTAAGAAAGCTGCCAACTTGCAAAGTAAAATTATAATTTTTTCTTTCCCTCTTCTATTAATTTTTTTTCTAATATCAGACCAAATCCTAAATTCTCTTTAACTTCTCAGAATTCCGTGGTCACTCTGAAAACATCTTCCCCAACCCCCATGGTGCTGCCAATTGACAAATTTCTAAGCCTAGCCTGAGGACTTCAGTGATTCTGACAAAGAAAACCCAAAGAAGTTGGTCTTGTTAAATCTATCTTCTCATTCCCAGCTGCTGCTGAAATATCTTTTACCTGTCTGTTGTTTTACTTGCAAAAACTAATAAAATTGGCCTTCAATTAAACTCTGCAAATCTAAGAGCCAACACAAAGATTCCTGTGTTCTCCAGCAATACAAAGAGAAAGGGTATGAATCACTCACAGTGGCAGAGTATGAAAGCCAAATCAATCAGCAAATAGTCTGTTATCTACATCCCTCTGCTGGAGAAACTAGTTCAGAAAGGTTGAGTCAAACTGTGGTGATTAATGTTAGCCCAGGGGTTCTAGGGCCAAACCTCAGGCTGTAACAGCTTAACAGGCTAGGTTTGGACACTCATCCCTATATGCCAAGTAAGAGACAAGATGCTTAATTTGTTTCTGTTGTAATGAACGCCTTGTGCCAAAGCAATCTGGGCATTGGGGCACTTTGCTTCAGTTTAAAGGTTATAGTCTGTTTGTGCAGGCAGTAGGAAAGGAGCACAAGGCAGGACAATGAGGATCACTATCTCCTGGCTTGCTTTTTCCGGTTTGTCCAGTTGGCTGTCTTATACAAACAGGCCTACCTTCTGAGGAATGACACCCCCCAGAGTGAACAAGGCCTACATCAGTTAACAGTGAAGAAAATGCCTCACAGACCTGGTACGGGAGGAAATCACTCCTCTAGGGTTCCTTTATATCAAATGTGTCAGTGTGACAATGGAAACTACCTGTATGAACTGAGGAATGGTGAAAAGCAGAGAAAGGAGATTTAATCAAGTACACTGAATAATGTTGTGCCCAGATTACAACCCCCAGAGAGAGACCACCAGAGAGGCCCAGACTCTAATAAGCAAGGTTTAATCAGCATAATGCAAACATCTCCATCCTGGTTGTAGCGAGGTAGAGAAGAGTTATATCTCCTCTGTGGGGTAAGCTTTTAAAGGCATAACTACAAAGAGACTCTTTGAAGCTGCTTTGGCATGGGTGCAAGGACTTTTGCTCCCTCCCATTCTGCTAGTAAGCTTTTTCCTTGTTCTTAGAGCAAGACCACTGTTTCTGAGTTAGGTCATCTTTATCAGCCTGTACCAGGTGGCTGGCTGGGCTAAGCTAAGTGACCTTGTGCTGGGAATCTCCCCTGGGAGAGGGGAAGGCCACTATCTTCTTGGGAAAATATTCTGCTAGGAATTTTTTTTCACCCCTTTGAGAATAAGGGATTAGGGTCCTACAAATAAAACAATCAAAAGCAGGATCCAGTATTCCAAAGTTCATCTTCAGATCATCGTTGAGCCCTTTGAATTTAAAGAGACAAAGAAATGGGTCATGGGGCAAGAGATTTGAAGAATAGAGAAATCCTATCCAAGCTATGGTCCAATTCAACATTGTCTTAGCTTGGTCCCTATAAGATTGTCAGAAGTAGTTGTCTCTGTTGTCATAGCTTTAGTTGAGTAGAGCCGTTATAAAAATATGATCCTTCCTGCCCCAAGACATCCCTTGCCATCACAGACAAGTACCTTTCAGGGTGACTCAGAGAAATTTTGTGAGTCAGATTTCGGGCATAAAATTGCATATATGTCCACCATCAAGTAGTTAGGCTAAGAACTATCTCTATTTTTTTTTCTTTTTCTTTTTTTTTAAATTTATTTATTTATTTATTAAAGATTTCTGTCTCTTCCCCACCGCCGCCTCCCCTTTCCCTCCCCCTCCCCCAATCAAGTCCCCCTCCCTCGTCAGCCCAAAAAGCAATCAGGGTTCTCTGCCCTGTGGGAAGTCCAAGGACCACCCACCTCCATCCAGGTCTAGTAAGGTGAGCATCCACGAAACTGCCTAGGCTCCCACGAAACCAATAGGTCCAGTAGAATCAAAAACCCGTTGCCATTGTTCTTGAGGTCTCAGTAGTCCTCCTTGTCCGCTATGTTCAGCGAGACCGGTTTTGACCCAGGCTTTTTCAGACCCAGGCCAGCTGGCCTTGGTGAGTTCCCGATAGAACATCCCCATTGTCTCAGTGTATGGGTGCACCCCTCGCGGTCCTGAGTTCCTTGCTTGTGCTCTCTCTCCTTCTGCTCCTGATTTGGACCTTGAGATTTCAGTCCGGTGCTCCATTGTGGGTCTCTGTCTCTGTCTCCTTTCATCGCCTGATGAAGGTTAATATTCAGGAGGATGCCTATATGATTTTCTTTGGGTTCTCCTTCTTATTTAGCTTCTCTAAGAACCCGAATTATAGGCTCAATGTCCTTTATTTATGGCTAGAAACCAAATATGAGTGAGTACATCCCATGTTCCTCTTTTTGGGTCTGGCTTACCTCACTCAGGATGGTGTTTTCTATTTCCATCCATTTGCCTGCAAACTTCAAGAAGTCCTTGTTCTCTATTTTTTAATGATAATTAGAAAGGTGTCCATGAGTTCTGTAAGTGTCATAGATTAGAAAAACAAAACAAAAAAAAAAACAACAGATCAAAAATAGGGAAATCCCTCATTTCTTTATCAGAGCTAATTTTAGGATCTTTCTTAATTCTTTTGGTAAATATAAACATTTTTAACATATCTATCCAGAAGATGAAATTCTCAGACAAATGAAATACATGTAGTATCAATTTTCTATAAAGATGGTTAGAATTCCTTTCATTTGTTTTTATGCCTCAAAGTTGAGGGATTTTTGTTGATACTGTAAACTTAGGTGAAAGTTCCTGGAAAATGCTTGTCCCCTAAGCAAACATAAACAGATTGCAAGTAGAAGCCAAGATGATAAGGCATTTATTCAGTGTCAGGTAATCAAGCATGAGAACTTTTCTTACATCACACCTTACTGCATCTTTGTTGGTGGCTGTATAAAAGTAAGTCACTATAAAGTCCTGGCAGACCTCAGATATATAATTGTCTTGCTTCAAGCTCAAGAGTCATGGGATTATATACATGCCCCACCGTGTCCTGCCAGCAAAAGAGCATAAGTGCTCAGCTGATAGCTTAGACTTATTCTTCCATAGCTCTTATAACTTAAATTAGCCCATTTCTATTAATCTATGTGCTGCCCCAAGGCTTGATTACCTAATGTATCAACTTTCCATCCTCCTCACTCTGTGTATCATGGCTTTTCCTCAGACACATCCTCCTTCTCTAAGTCCTCCTAGTAAAGCTTTCCTGCCCAATCTCTTCCTGCCCAGTTATAAATCAGTCAGATCTATTAACCAATGAGAATAACACAAATTTACAGTGTACAAAGATTGTTCTACAGCACCATACCCTGTCTGGCCTGACTATATTCTGATTATGCAAATTTCCTCCTTGACATAATTTAAATATCTCTGAAGACATTGAAATGTCCCAAGGACATTGCTTGTTAGCCATTTAGTGTTGATTTGCTCCTAACTGCCCTCCCTTGAGTTTTCAGAAAATAAGTGACCAATGTCCACGAATTAGCTTTATGATCAAATGCAAACAAGGTTTGTAAGAAAACAATAGCTCTTCCAACAAACATGCCTGCCTCCTTTGCCAGCTTGATTTTGTCTGTTTTGTAGATAATGTCCTAGCTTCTGAAAGGATCATATTTCTGGTTCTCTATAGTTAGGAGCTGGACTCTGACAGCATGCCACCAGAGAGCAGTTGCAATGTATTAAAGTACAATCAGCAAATAAAAAGATACAGGAGCAAAAGAGTAAACAACAAAGTGTTTGAAAAATAAGAACTTGTTAGATATCTTAGGAATTTTTTATTTGTTTTGGTTTTTTGTTTGTTTGTTTGGTTTGGTTTGGTTTGGTTTTTGGACAGGGTTTCTTTGTGACTTTGGAGCCTGTCCTGGAACTAGCCTTGAACTCACAGAGATCTACAAGCCTTTGTCTTCCAAGTGCTAGGATTAAAGGTATCAACTACCACCACATGGGTAGATGTCTTAGGAATTTTAATATCTTTAATTACACATATTCTCTTAAGATTTATCCCCCACAATTCTTTGTGATTTACTTGGGTCTTTCATGATATGCACTTTTCTCTTTGTTAACAATTTCCTTTATGGAATAATCTGCTCACTTTTCTTGGGACAAACCTTATTTTATTAAACAAAAATACTGTCTTGTCTTTTATTTTTTCATTCAAACCTTCCTTATCAAAAGTACATCCTCATGCTTGTACTTGTTTCTTAGTTCTCATATTTTTATTTTCTTTTTTAATAGAAGGAAATAGAATATAAAAATATGAACCTATTAAAAATAAGAAGAATACAAATAATTTTCATGCAATGCATTAACTTACCTAGAAGATAGACTATATGTGGAGCACTAGGTTAGATGCCTGGCATCACACAATTCTCAGCATGGTGATATAACCAGGAAACTTTAGTGCTCAAGAAGTAGAGGCAGAAAGATCAAACAATCATATTTTGTATCATATTTTGTTTCCTAGCAAATATAAGACTAGCCTGGGCTACACCAAATATTGTCTGTCAATCAATCAATCAATCAATCAATCAGTGACTTGTTCATAGATTGAAAAGGTCTTTTATATTGCAAATACTAGGAAGATTTTTCCGACACTTGTATTTTTTGAAGACTCTTTTCTATATTTTGTCTTTGTTTCTCTAGAGTCTGAGTTACAGAATATCATGTTCCAGGGCTGCCTGGCAGATATTTCTTGGAAAGTGATAAAATTTGCAGAATCGACAAGATACAAAGAACAGAAAATACTAGTATCCATTCCTCTGATAAACTGACCGAGATAGTAGACAGTTACTTTATTTCAGAAGAAACCAGAATAAAGCAGAAAACTTTGCCCTTTAGTGCATATTGAACAGGAAACTTGCTCTTGGTCCCAGTGTTATTCTGGACCTAGTGCACTTCTGAATTCACTAAGAAACAAAAGAAAAATAAGAAAATATCATTGTTACTCTTCTAATTCTAAGAAGAGACACCATGACAAAGACAATTCTTATGACAGAAAGCATTTAATTGAGGCCTTGCTTGCTGTTTCAGGGGTTAGCCTTTTTATTATCATTGAGTGGGGGAGAATGCTGCTGGAGAAGTAGAGGACAAAGAGAGACAAAGACTTTTGAAATCTCAATGCCCACCCACAATGACACTTCCTCAAGCAAAGTCACACCTACTCCAACAAATCCATCACTCCTAATCCTTATCAAATAGAGCTCTCTCAGAGGACAAGAGTTTGGTTCCCAGCACCCCTGTTTAGCAGCTGAGAACTGCCTGTAATTCTAGCTCCAGGATCAAACTCCCTCTTCTGGCAAATGTGAGCACTTGCACTTATGTGCACATACCTACATACAAACACAAACATAATTAAAAATAAATAAGTAAATGTGTTTGTGTTGCCGGAAACTAAACATGAATAAGAAGAGACTGAAGTTGAATCTTTAGTTGTTCTTTAGCCAAAGAGTCAGTGACATAACAAAGCAGTGGATTACTTAACATCCTAATAACTTGTTTTCCCTCTCATTTTCAGCCAGTAGACTTCATGAGGTAAGGATGGGGCAGAGGTTGTCTGTCAATCATTGCAGAACTCAGTATTGCCCCTCTGGTAAGGTAATCAGTAACTTTTCAAAGACTCATAATGTCTGGAGTTCCCCTGTAATCATTCTTTTCCCTATTTCTCATTCTCAAGATATCTTCTCTCAGACTTTTCTTGAAATGCTGATTGGAGTTAGTGTCTGCCAGCATTAACCTTGCACTCTTCCAGAGCATCTGCACCGGGGAATGAGGGATCATTAATTCAGAAAAAGTCATTAGTATTTTTACATGCTAAACTATGAATAAGTATATGTAGATTTCTTTCTGCAATGTGACATACAAGTGTGTCATTTTAATACAGATTATTAAAGCCTCCCTCTCTCTCTGTCCCTTTTCTTCTGATCAGTGTGATTAGTGGTTCTAAAGTTGTACAGTGTTGACAGAACCACAAGGAGCTTCCAGGTTGATGTGTTTTATGTAAAAAGAAATTAGTTCAACAGAATAGCTCAAATAGGTCTTTTTCTTTTCTTTCTGAATTTTTCACCAATGTGTAATTAGGGAACATAGAGAACCAAGGAAACTTCAATCCCTTGAAAAATACTGAACATGTTCTCAACTACTTAGCTTATCCCCATCTCTACAAAGGTATGTTGTTACTTACTTTGTTTTTAGACAAGTTTTCACTGTGTACATCAAGCTAGTATCTAACTGGAAGACCACTTGCCTCTGACTCCCCAGCCGCAATTTTATTTTTGGGATTATAGACGTGTCTGATGCCCAAATCCTAGGCAAAGACCTTTTAATTGCTATTGTCTTGATGTGTTCCTTTTTCCCTGCTGGGTTTGCTTATAAGAATCTTAGCAGTATCTATATAAATCACAGTTCTCCTCTAACGGGGAGTAAAAGATTAAGCTAGAGACAAATGGGACAGACCATGGCCCAGCAACATAGATTCAGGTTGTCCCAAATAACATGGTCCAGGATGGAAACAGTTTCACAAAGTTTTTATAGATACAGAATAAAAAGAAAAATAAAAAAATCAAAGTATGTTCAAATACATCATTAGAAGTGTCTGGTGGATGGCTTACACCAAAACAGAGATACCTTTGCTGTAGGTCTCTGATGCTTTCTGATAGTATTTTTAACTTTTGGAATGGCAGAAGCTAGTGACATGTTGGGTTTCAAAAGGAGATTTCAAAAGCATTCTAGCTAATAGTTATGAGAATATTAGGTCAGCTAAAGGTGAGCAATAAAAGGCTAAGGAGACTGAAGGTAGCCTGATGACACTTGGCTCTGGATTTGCAGCATTCTGGCTTCCTTTACTTATGAAGTTCCAATCAGTCAGTCTGCACCAGAATAGCAGACTTTGATCTGTCAGTTACCTAGCACCAATAATCAGAGGCAAGAGTTCAGTCTTCCAGCTGTACTTTATACACAGAGATCTGACAACCAAAAAGAGACAGAATCTATATCCTAAAAGATCAACCTTCTGTGACCTTTATGTTTCCCTGCTAGCTTGCTTTACAAGGAACCTCAGCAGTGGCACATCTTCCCAAAGCTTAGTACTATCCCCACCAGTCGCTCCTCAATTGCTCATCTTTGTCTCTAAGACTCTCTCATTATTGAGTCTTGCACTTTTGCTTGTCATCTCTTTCTGTGTAGTGGAATTTACCTATGCCCAAAGCCACTGAGTCTTAGTATTCTGCTCAATGTGCCATGTAGACTATGTCTAAATTATACTTTAACTCACCACAAATATACCTTTAGCAGTGCATGTATACTGAGTTACTTAAAACATATAAAAACAAATTTCTTTATGTAGTTTAAACTACCTATGTTCCCTTAGAATACAGAGAATAGGTACTTGGTGTCCCTCTCTCTCTGTGTGCATGTATGTTTATTTACTTGATAGTGGTAGACTTCTTTATAGCATGAAAATCTGAGATACCACTACCCAGAAAACTTCAGAGTCCCTAAAGAAAAGCATGAAGAAATAGAATATGTCTGTTACTTTACTCCGAAATCAGATTCCTAGACACTAATCCGTTGATACCCTTCCCCTCAAAAACCATTTCTGAAGACTAAAAATTATTGAGAAGACGCAAGTCTGTGTCTGTTAATGTCTATCTTACGAGTGCTTACTATCTCCTCTTCCCACAGCTAAGTAAAAACACTAGCACACCTCCTCCAAGATGAAGATGTACACACACACACACACACACACACACACACACACACNGAAAGAAAAGTAGTGCCTTTTGCCTTTCTTTCAAATTTAAATTTGTTGGCTCAGTGGGTAAAGTCTCATGAACATGAGAACTTGAGTTCTGATTTCCAGAACACATATAGAAAGCCGACTCAGCAACCTGAAGGTGAACTCTACAAGCTTAGGGCACAGAGAAGTGGGGTCTTTGGGACTCCTTGGCTGGCTAATCTAGACAAATCCCTAAGCTCTCTGTTTAGTGAGTGATACTGACAATAAGGTAAATATCAATTGAGGATGATACCTGGCAATAACATGCAGTCTCTACACAAATGTGCACACATGTGCATGTGCACATGTACATACAGGTGTATATGCCCACATAAACACACACACACACACACACACCATTTCACTTACAAATTATTTCCACTGGTGGTAGCACACACACAGAAACCCTGTCTCAGAAAACTAAAAAACAAAAAATCTTATTTTCATAGATTTGTGAAAAAGCTAAATTTAAATAAGCACATCAAAATTGGATTAAAAATAGCCAGTTTCAGCTATTGATGTTTTTGGTGTTGTTTGAAATTCTAACAGAATCCACCTGTGTTCCTAAGAAAGAAAACAGTATTATTAGGATGTACTGTTTGTTTTAACCAATCTGTGACAAACAGGTAGATTTAGGAACAGGTGTGAGGTGAAAGGAGAGGAGAAAATGTCTGAGAAAGAAAAAGTTTCTCTGCATAGAACACAGTAAAAATGTTCACTGCTCCTTAAGTATGCAGTTCATCTGGTGTTGTATTGAAATGGTAAAAATTCAGGAGTAATTTCCTGCAAAGCTTCGTTTGTGCTCATTTTACTTCAATAAGAAGCATTGTTGATTTTGTTTACCAAAATTTGGCGACAGAACTTGCAAGACAACGAGCACTCTGAACATGCAAGCAACTTACCGGCCTGTCATCTCTTCAAAAATAGACCAGAATCTGCATTCGATGAGTAGCAGGACACAGTGACCTCTACAGCCGAGGCTCTCACTTGTGCTTTAGTGATGGGGTACACTTGACTCAGGTTTGTCAAGCATCGAGGAAGTGTTGAGAATATACAAGCTGTTCCCACTATACTGATTAAGAAAAAAAAAACATAGAAATTACTGGAAGACTTCTTATGATAGTAGCCTGTAGAGGAAATTATGAAGCAATTCAATTAAAGGTTTACCTAAAGTACTTTTGCTTCATAATGATTAAAAACAATAGAATAGTGTTGAGATGGAGGAGCAATTCCTGGAGTTTGAGGGAGACTTCTTTTCTCCGTTGAACATAATTTGGGGGACTATCATGGCAAAATGCCAATGTTCCCTGAAGCCACTATTATCAGTGCCTTCCAGGTCCTTTGTCCCCTAAAACTGAAGCATGAAGTTTATGGAGAAAGAAGGTACCTTACAAAAGAGATGTGGTATGGAAGAAAACTGACAGGGGGTTTTATTGTAGAAAGAGGGCAAGCACAACTTTTATGGGGAGTAAGAGTCACCTTCCTAGACCTGGATGGAGGAGGGTGGTCCTCGGACTTCCCACAGGGCAGGGAACCCTGATGGCTCTTTGGGCTGACGAGGGAGGGGGACTTGATTGGGGAAGGGGGAGGGAAAGGGGAGGCGGCGGTGGGGAAGAGACAGAAATCTTTAAAAAAAAAGTCAAGTGGGGTGCTGCCAAGAATCTTTTTCTAAGGGTCACTTAGTATTATTGGGCAGAGGAAAGAAGAGGTGAGCTGGCCAATCAAACTGTCCCAATCACAGATATCAAGGAGGCCTTCATCTGCCTCCCTATCCCAGACAGGACAGACTGGTGTTTTAGCACTTACCTTCAAGAGCTAATTAAGTATTTACTCACACCCACTAGGAGCTGTGCTCAGTATATTCTTATGTTAAACGGAAGGAAGATAAGGATGAGAAACCAGTACATGACCCAGTTTCTCTAAACATGGCTGTTTTAGCACCTGGCTAAGACAGAACTATCTACATACCCAACAGCCAAACATCAGAGATTATTTTATTTGATTTGATTTACATTTGCAATGATTTAATTATATTAAACAGATTTATAATAAAATAAAGTAGCAAGCAAGAGAATAAAATAAAACTAATTATATTACTTTATTAATTGCTGTATTGTTATATCCTATTCTTAGTATAAAAAAAAGAGGCTTATTATGTAATGTTATTTCTAAACTGTTTAGCATTCACAATGTGTTTAGCAAATATCAAGACTAAGAAATAGATTTATGGCATCGGTATTTATAAGAAACATAATTAAATGTGTTAGGCAAATGAATACATAAATGAATACTGTAATTGAATACAAGTAATGTTTTATAGACATACAGGGTCCTATAATACTTTATTGCATAAGTATTACTTTTAAATTTTCACTAGGTGGCAGGCTTAGCTAATGCATTACTTGCTGCTTAGTTTAAAATAGTAAAATTCATTTATGTATAAGAGACAAGTCACATACATTTTGTTCACAATAGAATTTCAACCATAGTAGTCATTCAAATATAATTGAGTCCTGCAATTTTAATTTTCATTCACTCTCTCTTAGGCCCTATCTATTATTCTGTTTCATCTAATGAGTTAGAAAATAAGCCATATGCTTATAGCATTTACACATTGTAGGCAGATAACAATTCTCCAACAGATGAAATACATTTCTCTCCTTAAGAAGCTATGTTTGTCTCAGAAGTTATCATTCACTAGTGTCCTAATGTCACTTCATCTAGGAGTATCCCAGTCTGCCACAGTTTACCACCACTTAAACTAATATACATTGGCTTGTATCATTCAGTTCTGCTGTCTCCACAGTCAGTTCTCAGAGTTAAATAATGAGTATTTCACTTCAATATCTTTTTTGTATTTCCTTAAGACCAGAGATTGCTAGTAATGGACATTTACCTTTTTTTTTTTTTTTTTTTGTTAAATTAGATGTTAGACACCAGCTCTCTAGTCCTAGAACAGTACTAAGGACAGGTCTACCACTCTTTATGCTAGGTAATAGACTTGATATTTCAAAAATACATTTGACTTTTAATATATGAAAAGCCAATATATTGCTAGATATTCTTAATAATATATTATTGTTTCTGATTATCTGACTTTCTTTACTAAGTATTCAACATGTATTAGAATAGTAAGAAATGACTTTGAGTAGTGTCTTGATTCTGAAGGATTAGTTAGATTCTGACTATGGAAATTCTACAGTAAATACATGTTTTTTTTTTGTGTGTGTGTGTGTGTGTGTGTGTGCTTAAATTTCTTCAGTAAGGTGGCCATTGTAAGTGATTTCTTAAGAAGGGATTTGCCACTGGTGGTTTGAGTAGATAATATAGCTAGTTCTCTTGATTTGCAATAGAAGTTGGACCAGCAAGAAGATGTGATTTTGTTGTTTGGTCAATAGTAGATTTGATAGATCCACCAAGACCAGCCAGAGCCACAATGATAGCAACTCAACTAGTTCTATAGATTGAAGTTCATGTGATGGTTTGGAACAGAACAGCACAAGTCTGTAGACATTGAAATGGTAGCGTTAGTTTAAGCCATCCTCCCTACAGTTTTTCAGAAAGGAGGTACAGATGGGAACAGCAAAGAAGGAAGTTCAAGTAAAGATTGCAGCATTCAGTGTCTAATTAAACTACAAGATTCTGTGTTAAATGATCTGCTTTAGTGACATTACTTATTCCATTTAACTCCCTGTCAGCTCCTATTATTAAATACAGGCTGTGACACCCCATGTGTTAACTATATTTAGTATTATTATTTTATTTATTAGCTAACTGGCTTTGAAATAAAAAGACAATGATTCTGAAAGGAGATTGCTTGGGATGCAAACTATATAGCTTGTCAAGTAGAGAGCAGAAGCGCTGTGTCTACCACTAACCCTTTGTCCCAACTGTGTGAGCCAAGATTCAGAAAATAGGTCTTAAAAGATTTGTTAGTTACTGATATATAAGAGATAGGCAGTGGTAGGCCATGAAAGGAAGACTTGGCCTTTCTAGATGTTGTTGTTTCATAAGAGAAAATCCCTGGAGTATAGGGCAAGAGATAGTGTGAAAATCAAATTCCAGGGAGCTTTAGAGGAGGATTTTCACTTCAAAGGATTTAAAATTTCTCATTTTAACTGGATTCTAGAGGAAATTTAAAAAAAAATATATCTTTGATTTCAAGCATGTAAAGGTTGGAGAGAACAGCAAACAAGAAAGCAATGGTATCTTAGGGAAAAGACTAAGAAAAAAAAACCCACAAAATCTCTATAAGATATAGCAGTGATGTGGCTCAGCAAAAAGGGGGCCTGCCATGCAAGTGGCATGTTGTAGTCTCCCTCTCACTCTCTCTCTCTCTTTCTTACACACACACACACACACACACACACACAATAGTAACAACAATAATAAATAAATAAAAACATTAAAAATTTAAATTTCTTGGAAATACTATCCATTTCCTGCCACTTGGCTAAATGTTTCACAAATCATCCAAAACCTTCTGGGCTCCTTTCCTTATAAACAATAAAAACAATGGCATGTTACACAAAAAAATGTGACTGTGTTTTTTATGTTAAACCTATTTACTGGTATTATTTGCTTCACCTGTGCTACATGTTACTTTGACAGAGAAATAAGATCTGCCATCAAAACTAAGATGAAGGCATAATACTGCCTACATTTCTCAGTTTATAAAGTGTGAATGATGCCAAGGTTCCTAAAGCCCCACCTGGGTAAACAACGGCTAGGAATCATAGCTTAGAAAATCTCATAGAACGGACAAGAAGAGCATCATGTGAATTTTATAGCAATCTAAATAGTCACATATTTTATTTTAATATCACCCACAAAGTAATCTTAATACCTTCTTAAATCAACTTTATGAGTTTCCCTTCCATGCTGTTTCATAATTATGGAAATAAAGCATCAAATTAAAGGAAAATTGCTGAATTTATTTTTTTCTTACAGTACAAATATGTTGGTAAAATATTTTTAAAAATAGTGCTACATTCTTCTTATATTTTACAGATCATTTTATGTGGCAGTGCCTGAAGTTGTAATCGGATGTAGTTTTATGCCTAATGCTAAGAATCACTCATTCATAAATATGTTATTATAATAACATACCATATTGGATTATTAGTGTGATGCAATTTTTTTCTTTAATTTAGGTTGTTTTCCAGTCTCAGTATTATCACTGAGCTTACTCACCCAGCAAATATGAGATTCATGCAATTCAGAGCCAAGGACTGTTACTCTCTTGCACTTTCAAAACTGGAAAAGGTAAGACCAATATTAAGGAAGTTTTTCTATGTGGGTTCAAAGACTCATGGAAGATACATACGTTTAAAGAATAATAGGCTTTGATGGTTGCTGGCTTCAGTCATAACTCTAGCACAGCCTGAGACAAAGCCAGCTTTGTTGTTGACCCAGGCAAGGGTACCTACCTCTTCAATCGAGCTGCCAGAGCACACTAGAATCTGAAAAGCAGAAGCAAAATGCATTAAAGACTGGAGATTTGATTTAATAAGAGTCTTTCAAAGAAATCCCCAAATTAGGATTACACAATTAGTATGCTAAACAGACGGACGATTTTGTGGTAATGTTCTGTAGATTATAAGGTTTGGTTTCCATTCTAAGGACTAAGCTGAGTGTGACCCATGGCTTCTCGACTCTTGGGTGATGCTAGATTTGTGGACAACTTTTCAGGAGGGGAACTTTATGACTAAGTAATGCACAACGGATTGTTGTCACCTACTCAGGAGATTCGCTAATACCTAATCAGAAGACACTTCATGGTTCTTCAGTTTTCAATAGCAAAGATCAATGTTTCAGGTCATTCTTATATGTGGTTAGCTTACTTACGTGTAGATACATTGCACAATGATCAGGCTAACAAGAGCTACTTAAGGTTTGCTGATCACCAAACTTCATAATTCATATGTACCAACAACAGTTTCCTTGTGAGTTGTTTAGGGCAAGTACAAGCACAACGGAATAGAGTCAACTATCTTGCTTCAAAGATGAGTTTCACTATTATAACAGATATTGCCTGAACTTCTTAAAGATATATAGTGATAAAGGGTTTGGGGTAGTCTCCGTGCTTTCAGTCCCCAGAATTAAAACATATGCTATGGTAGACTACTCTTGCATTACTATTCTTTGGCACCAGGGAAATCATTGATATTCTTTAGTTACTGATGTAGAACATAAGCTTCATATGGTGTAAATTCAGAATTATACGCACCTCAAATCAATGGTGTATGGTAAATATAGATTCATGAGAGTTCAGAGCAAACAACTTCCAGGACGCCACACCATTTCAATACTTAAAGGTTTTTTAGTGAGCGTTAAATGGGCCCAATCCCCATATGCAAATACAGTAGTTAGGAATCTGGGTGGAATTGGTGATGACAGGTACCTTTTGCATTGTCCTGACAAGTGAAATGGATGACATTGTAATGGAGAGCCTAGGCTCTGGAGTCGGAAGCCAAATCTCCACACTTCTCAGTAATGGAATCTGGATTAGTTATTTTTTTGTTTCTAGCCTTGAAGTCTCTTTTTTAAATCCACTTACTTTTTTTAAAGAAAATTTTATTTTTCATTCCAACGACAGTTCTCCCTCTACCCCTCTTTCTGCTCTCCCTCACCTTCCTCACAACCTACCTCCCATCCATTTCTCCCAAGGACTCCATTGGGGAGTCAACAAAGCCTCGGACATTATTTTGAGGCAGAACCAAGCCCCACTGAGTTGCATTAAGGCTGACGTTGACATCCAGTCATAGGGAAGGGGCTCCAATAAGCTAGCTCATGTGTCAGAGATAGAATCTCATCCTATTGCCAGGGGCCCCTCAGATAGTTCAAGTTTCACCATTGTCTCCCACATACAGAGAGCCTAGTTAGTCCCATGGATCTAGTCTTGAAATCTTATCAGGAAAATGACACTGAAAAATGAATTATGTCATGTAAAGGTTATGGTTCATAATAAAGGCATAACAGTCTAGTATTTAGTTTAATAAGTATTTAAATGATGCTAAATAATGAATTATATTTGTTTATAATATCATAAATCTTGATCCTATTCTCTATAATTATTTGCAAAGCCATTTGATGCAGAAATGTCATAAATGTGGATAATATTCCCAGCATTCATGAAAACTATGCAGTTGTATGTTTCTTGAACTAAGCATACAAAAGGCAAAATGGACATTTTTAATCTTTGTTTATACATTTATTTAAAAAGTAAATGTATTGATATCTTAAAAATCCTTTGTATAAATATAGAAAACTTTATTTGGATATCAAAAGCAGATTATACATGCTATGTCAGTTATTCATATGTAACATTTTATTAACCAAGAACATGTATTTTGAGTATATAACAATCAATTATCTACCTTTGTTTATATATAGGGAAAATAAAATTTGTATATCTTTGCAAAAAACAGAGAGTTATGTTACTGAGAAAGGACCCTCTACTGGACACCCATAAAAATCCATTCAGTGGAATCTCATTTGGCTATAAGGACGATTTATTGTGAGGCTGTTTAGGTGAGGGGTCAGGAGTGGAAAACATGTTAGTGTATTAAAGATAGAGAAAGTGGAAAGGCTACTGATTGATTGAATGACAGAAAGTGAGAATAGTGGAATCTTTGCCTAGGAAGAGATTTTTGTGGTGAAGTAGCACTTTCTATATGCTAGCTGTTGACTATGTGATCATACAGGAAGGAGAAATTGGAGTCCTTTCTTTGGGTTCTTAGTCTTATTAATAAAATATTAAAATGGGTTTGAGTGAAGCTCAAGGACAAAAGGTGATGTTTAATAATAAACTTTACTCTGGGCAGTCAAGGTGTAAATGAGATAAACATTGGAATGCCTGTTTATTATGATTTGTCATGCCTCTCTAGGAACAAGTAGACATCTTCTGATGATCTAAATCTAGAAAGAAACCTATGGAATGAGTCTTTCTTTAAGATTTTATCTTATGTACTATTAGTAGGTGTGTGTGTGTGTGTGTGTGTGTGTGTGTGTACATATGTGTTAGCTGTGTGTACCCAGTAAACCATTGTTCTGGCCTTGAACTATAAGTATTATCGAGTACTCTTACAAGAATTTACCTGGGATAATTTTATGGTTTTCATGAAAGGAAAACTGCAAGAGAGGCCAGAGAGCACCTTCCTGGTTCTGATGCTTTAGCACATAAGAAGGTGACAGCACGAGTCCTGAGCCTATCGCCACAGCAAGAGTTTCAGGTTCAAAATGGAAAAGTAGCCGAAAGCAGAGCAGCATCACTGGTCCATAGAACTTTCCAAGTGTGATTTTAAGTATTTGTCTCAAAAATATCTTGATAATCCCCGGTTACATCCTGCAGTTGCTAAGTCTAGACCATTCCCAGAAGTCTCAAGATTGTATATCACAGTGAGTGCTATGCTAATCCCCATATCAGAAGCTTCCATTGGTGTTTGCATCCAAGTCAACTATCTATAGTATATCTTTCCATCTGGGGCTTTGACATTATTATCCCTTCACTAAGTACTGTTAATGTAAAATGAACTGTGTAGTTTATTAAAAAAAATATATGGTTTTAACCTCTGTCCTTGTATTCTGGCGTTAAGCACAAGAATGTTCTGTGCTCAGAGTCCCACCTAGACCTGGACTTTCCATGTAGGATGTTTCTCTGCATCCTATTTGGTGAAATAGCATTTCATGTACTCTGCGAATGGACTCACAATACTAGCAGATTGGTGAAACTCCAACAGGTCCTAAGTTACATCTGGATGAGCAGAAAAGCCTTTGATTTGAGTTCAACTGGAAATTGTGACTTATGTGATGAGGTGGGAACCATGTGAAGTAGGAACCGTATAGTTTGCATGTTTTCTGCACTAAGCGCAACAACGTAAGAAACTGGAAGTGCACCCATCTAACAGCAGAGAATTGCTATCATAATGAAAACAGTTATAGGCAATATTAGTAGTCATTAGAGAGCCGAAAAGGGGCGCAAACTAATAACTAGAGATAAATTATTGAGGTTTTGTTTTGCATATGTTCATTTTGCAAAATCAACAAGAAATAATTTTGTACATCAACTCAAATCAAACTTGAATTAAATTAAATTAAACTTAAATTAGATTAAATTGAAGAGAATGGATATTTATTGGACAACTGCATGCGCACAAAATGCTGCCAAATATTGGCAGTTTTAAAATTGAACAAAAAACTTGAAAATTATCATTTGATGGGCAACACAGATATATAAAAATGCATAATATTGTCTTCCTTCTTATTTTCTTACAACTATCTTGAGAAACTGAATTATTCATGAAAAATTTAAACACTATAATTGCTAAATTGAATGTGGTACAAAATGGCAATATTGGATTTGATCCATTAGTAAAGATTCATATGCTGTTTTTACAAATACAATTTTTTGTATCCTTATTTATTTTTTCAAATGAATTTGAGGATATACAGTTTTTTTTTATTTCTTTACAAAGGTGAGAAATACAAATAATATGAGTAACAGCTTTACTATGTGAATTGTTTTCAAACATCAGGTTTAGGATCTTCACATTGGGCCACTAGATAGGCTGTGAGCAACCCTAGAGATTCGTTTGCTTACTCTTGAGCATTCCACAGAGTTGCCATGTACTATTTTAGAAGATGAATGCATAGTCCACATACAAAAACTATGACTACTGAAATTCCAAATGCAATAAAATGAGGGATTGGTGTGACAAGTGGCTGATTGCCAGTATGAAAATATGTATTATTCCGGAGAAGTTGTGGAGAAAAGAGAACACTTCTGCATTGCTGGTGGGAATGCAAGCTGGTACAGCCCTTTTTGTTGTCAGTGTAGTGATTTCTCAGAAAATTAGGAAAGAATCTTCCCCAAGACCCAGTAATACCACTTTTGGGTATATATCCAAAGGATGCTCAACTGTGCCACAAGGACATGTGTTCTGTTCTGTCATAGAAGCATTGTTTTGCATAGCCAGAACCTGGAAACAACCTAAATGTCCCTTGACTGAAGAATAGATAAGGATAATGTGGTACATTTACACAATGGAGTACTACACAGCAGAAAAAAATTAATGACATCTTGAATTTTGTAGAAAAATGGATGGAGCTAGAAAACATCATATTGAGTGACGTAACCCAGATTCAGAAAGACAATTATCACATGTACTCACTCATAGGTGGTTTTTTTTTAACATAAGTCAAAAATACGAGCCTACAAACCACAATTCCAGAGATCTTAGACAACAATGAGGAAACTAAGAGAGACATACATAGATCTAATCTACATGGGAAGTAGAAAAAGACAAGATCTCCTGAGTAAACTGGGAACATGGGGTGCTTGGGAGATGGTTGAAAGGGGGGAGAGGAGAGACAGGGAGGGGAGCAGAGAAAAATATAGAGCTCAATAAAAATGAATTTTAAAAAATCACAGGCTGTTCTCTGCCTTTCATATTTGTCAGCCTGTTCTGACTTGTGGTTCCCAGCCTCGGGGACCTTTCTGCCCTCTGGCTTTCAGGTGATGCATAGACACCACTGTGTCATCTTCACACAAACTGATTCTTATTCCACGAACCAGCACTTCTATAGGGCTGCCTACATTTGAGTACCCGAGATATGCATTATTAAGCAAAAGGAGTACCTTAAGTCATTTAGTATTTGAATGTAATTAACATAAAATATATTATGATAAAAAACTTGAAAAAAATATGTATTAAATATAGATTAAACCTGTAAATACAAAGGGTATTTTAAAGAGTTTTAATTATCTGTTAACACAGATATGCATATAGGGTAGAAAAAAGGAGGAAGGTAGATAGGCTTACAAATAAAAAGACAATTTTTATGATTCACGAAAAAGTTAAACTTAGGCTGACAAATATCTTTGAAATATTTTTATTTAAATATATATGTATTATATATATGTACATATTAGACAAGGTATTTTTAGAAAACTAGTTCCCATGTATTTCTTTCCTAGGTTAATTAACAGTTCCATTCTTTTATTATTTCATTCTCTTACTACTTTGCAAAGCACAAATTCATTTTCTATCCAGTGCTATAATCTAAGAGACAGCATATTAATGATTGATGCTTCACATCAATACTAAAATAGAAAAAAAAAGATAGATTTTAAAACTCTGGAAACAGGGGATGGAGAAATATCTAAGTTGTTAGGAGAGCTTGCTGCCCTTACAAGGAATCTGTGTTCAGTTTCTAGTGCCAGTATTGTGACTTGTGCAAGTCTGTTACTCCAGTTCCAAAACATCNACACATGAAATAAAACTAAAACATATATCTTAAAAATAAGTATAAAGGGAACAAAAATACATTGTAACCAACACAGCATTAAAACAATAGATTGAATATGAACACACAGGTATATTAACTTTTTATAAAGAAATTTTCTAAAATTGTATTCATGCACTTTAACTCAAGTTAAATCATGAAACTGGACACAGACAAGGTTATTCTTAATGATTAAGCAATGTTATACTCATCTGCAATTACAGCCTTTGTTTTGAAAATAATTTTCATCTCTGAAACCCTTTATTAGATACCTTCACGATGTAATACAGTAATAAAGAAATGATATTATGTACCTATGTCATTATAACCTACCAATGTTTTAAAGTGTTAAAGAAGAGTAAATTGAAATAATGTTTTAGAGATAATTTCAAAACAGTATATTCTAGACTTATCATGAAGTATTGGTAATTTTTGGTAGCCCATTTTCTTTTGCAATTTTTAAAGATCATATATCTTTTATCTTCTTTTTCTTTTTGGCATTTTTTCAAAGACAAGGTTTATTTATATAGCTCTGAATATCATGGCACTCTCTCTGTAGACCAGGCTGGCCTTGAACTCACAGAGGTCTGCTAGGGATTAAAGGGCTACACCACCACTAATCATCAATATTTTATCTTGTAAAAAATCAGACATTAGCTATTATTTATAGGCCTGGTGGGATGGCACTGGGAGATAAATCACTTGCTGTGTACTCCTGATGACTTAAATTTGATTCCAAAAATCCAAGCAAAGATGAAAGACAGAAATCTACTCTGAAAGTTATTTTCTGACCTCCACTTGCACTGTGGAACACTCATCCCCACCATTACATTTATTTTGCATTAATGAATACTATATTTGATTCTATCACATTGCTTGCTTAATGCTAGTTCATTTGCAAAATGGTTACAAAACGGTTAATGTAAGTAAGGTGATCTCTTGCTTTTTTCCCCTCTCACTGCCTTTCATCTCACATATTTACTTACACTTTTGTTAAAACGATTTGGGTTATTACTTTAATTCTTCTGTCAATATTATTTCCTTAGTGGCCCCTGTTTCTACTAGTGGGAATTATAATTGTTTTCTTTAGAAAATTCCAGTGCTCTCATTCATCATCTCTTTTCAGTGATGTAACTGCATCTTGCAAATGATTTTGTTTTCAGGCTTGCTGATATTTCAACATTGCAGTTCTTTTATGAGTTGCAGCGTTTGAAGAGCAGTACATTATGGATGGGTGCATTTGCATTTTCATATAAAACAAAAGTTAATTATAAAGCTTCACAACAATGAATGAAATATAACTGAACTCTATTATCCTAGATAATAAAGATAAATGAAATGATGTACTTTTTCTGTCTGCTTACCAGGCAAACTTCTCTTTTAAGTCTCAAATTTTCTATTATTTCACACAAGACAACATCGCCACTCTCCTTAGTCGGCTAATACATGCTTACATCACATGACACTGCTACCCAGTTTCTCCTTCAAAAGTATGAATTTCTGCAAGTTTGGACCCATACATCCATCCACAGTTCATGCTAGAGACCCATTTTAATCCAAATACACAATAGTTGTCTGTTAAGTGTTTCTCAGTTGTTCTAGGAAATTTTATCCCAAACCATTAAGCAAGTACTCCATTATTATTAGTATTTCTCCCCATAATTTAACATGCACTCTTTAAATACATTTTGCTTTTTAAAACAATTTTGTGATGTGATTTCTATGTATACAAGTCACATGTACAATAATGAGCTTAGAGTTATTCTTGATAACTTAGTATTTTGTCTTCTGATGTGGAAAATTGAAAGTCTTTGGTTTGGGCAAATCTCATTAATTCATACTGAGAATCACATACAGAAAAATATAAACCTAGAAGAGATAAAATGCTTTCCAGTCTGATGAGTTGCTGACCTATAATATCCCATTGTTACAATAAATAGACAGCAGGATTCATGTTAAATGTTGAAATCTTAGTAAGCTTCGATAAATTCTTGTCGTCTAAATGAGGCCTCTCTGTATCTTATACTTGTAGTAGTTCTCTCTAACTTATAATTTCTAGCCATCTGTGCTTCTGCTTCTTTCTTTTAACATTTTAAAAACTAATGTAACTTTACTTTATGTACATTAGTATGAAGGTGTCAGATCTCTTGGAACCAGAGTTACAGACAGTTAAAACAGCCATGTGGGTGCTGGGAATTGAACCCGGGTCTTCTGGAAGAGCAGCCAGTGCTTTTAGCGGCTAGCCATTTCTCCAGTCCGGGCTTTTGTTCCTTAAGATAGATTTAGATAAAATAAATACGATGGATTTTGCCAACTAATTTTACATTTGCGATACAGTATAATAGCACCACTAAAGAATAGTTTACTGAATTAATCTGTCTTCTGCCTAGGTAACAAAATTGATTATATTATATATTCTCATCAAGATTGAAGCAGTTGTTCAAGTCTTTACTTGCTCACATATTTAAAGCCTATAGGCTAAAAGGGACTGCCGTAGAGTCATTGGCTTATTTTCCCTTAAAAGAGTCAATAAAACAAAGTCAGAAAATGATAAATACCAACTATTCACACTTAACAGAATAGTTTCATATGCAGGACTTTTGGCTTTAGGGAACATCAAGGCATTGTAGACAATATGAGGTCTCATGGGAGGCTGTGGGAAACAATGTGTCCTGTAGGAGAAGAATGTTTTCCATGGTGTGTTGGGAGCCAGATGCAAGGAAGGAATTTTCGAATTTAATCAGATATCTATTTGGCTCCTCATTAGCTCTCACTGAGAAGTCCTAGTTAGCCAACCTGGACAGATGGGTGAAACTGGTAACTGGCCATTCAAACTCTGGCTTTTGAATTTTCTACATGGAGAAAAAAGAGCTGTAGCTTGTCTAAGGACATGAAGAAAGTGATTCCATCAGATTTATGATTTTACATAATTGATATTATAACTCTGTAGTTATCAAAAAGGACTGTAGCATAAATGAAATGTATTATGAGTAATTTCAATTATTCAGAGAAGAGATAATGAAGGCTGGCAGGGTGCTTGTGATGGTTAAAATAGAATTCTGGGCAAGAAATGACTGGTAAAATAGATGAGGTATTCATTTAGTTTAATGCAAGGCAATATTGTAGTATTATATAGGTGGTACTATGTGACTGAAGATATATATTTATATATTTGAGCTATATTCATATTTACATACATACATATATATGTACATATACTTGAATAATGGACATACACTAAGCATGCACATGCATGGATGGTGGTCACGGGATAATTTGTAGTCAGTTCTCTCTTCCTACGCCATTGAGAACTAAAATGGTACTTGGTTTGTTAGGCTTCAGGGCAGATGCTTTTATTTGTTGAGCTGTTTCCCCAACCAAAGAAGCATGTTTATAAATAAAATAAGAAGGGATTTTTACAGAAACAGAGTGTAGCCACAAGATTTATCTTGAACTTTATAAAAAAGAGTGACTGAAGTAGGTTAAAGAGGTAAATGAAAGTTAATATTCCGGAGAATGCCTATATGTTTTTCTTTGGGTTCTCCTTATTTAGCTTCTTTAGAATCACTAATTATAGGCTCAATGTCCTTTGTTTATGGCTAGAAAACAAATATGAGTGAGTACATCCCATGTTCCTCTTTTGGGGTCTGGCTTACCTCACTCAGTATAGTGTTTTCTATTTCCATCCATTTGTATGCAAACTTCAAGAAGTCCTTGTTTTGTACTGCTGAGTAGTACTCTAATATGTATATATTCCATACTTTCTTCATCCATTCTTCCATTGATGGGCATCTAGCTTGTTTCCAGGTTCTGGCTATTACAAACAATGCTGCTATGAACATAGCAGAGCATATATTTTTGTTGTATGATAAGGCCTTTCTTGGGTATATTCCCAAGAGTGGTATTAGGCGATAAACGGAGACAGAGACAGAGACCCAAATTGGAGCACTGGACAGAAATCTAAAGGTCCAAATCAGGAGCAGAAGGAGAGAGAGCACGAGCAAGGAACTCAGGATCGCGAGGGGTACACCCACACACTGAGACAATGGGGATGTTCTATAGGGAACTCACCAAGGCCAGCTGGCCTGGAACTGAAAAAGCCTGGGATAAAAGCGGTCTCGCTGAACATAGTGGACAATGAGGACTACTGAGAACTCAAGAACAATGGCAATGGGTTTTTGTTCCTACTGCACGAACTGGCTTTGTGGGAGCCTAGGTAGTTTGGATGCTCACATTACTAGGCCTGGATGGAGGTGGGTGGTCCTTGGACTTCCCACAGGGCAGGGAACCCTGATTCCTCTTTGGGCTGATGATGGAGGGGGACTTGATTGGGGGAGGGGAAGGGAAATGGGAGGCAGTGGTGGGGAAGATTCAGAAATCTTTAATAAATAAATAAAAATTAAAAAAAGAGGTAAATGAAAAAAGAGCTATCTAGAAAGAGATACTCATGTCAAAGATAAGGCCGATTGTTACAGTTTGAATTTTTCAGGGCAAGCTCTTTTAAGAGAAATTGCATAGGTAAATGTTTAAAAAGCTACTAGAGTTGGGGACTCTGTTGTCAGGCATCAGGAACAGAAATGAAGGCATGTCAAAGAATTGCATCAAAGAGCATACAGAAGCCAATAATTTGTTCCAATGAGTCTTGATTTACATTTCCTCCCAAGCTATTCCATTACATCTAAGAATTTGTAATCTCATTCCATATGGTCTTGGGTGAACAAAGAGCAAACAAAATATTCAAGAATAAATTTCTTGTTCTGAGAAAGGCATGTGTACATGATTGTTGGGAGCAGTGAGACCCCAGATCCTGAATTTCTTGTAATCCCCTGATCTGAGTGCCTACAGCTGCTCTGAGCATGGAGACCTTCAGGAGTTCCTGATGGCGGGAGAGTGGTTTCTGGTGGGTTTGGCTGGGGCGTGGCTGTCTCTATATAATCTGCCCCTAAACACAATAAAGGGGGCATTCTTGGGGAATTCAAGGATGACCTGTGTCGCTGTCTATCTGTCTGTGTGTGTTTGTGTATTTTAACCTCCAGCCCCCTAGCCCGAAGCTCGCGAACATGGTGCCTGCGCACAGAGCACAGACACGGGGGCACAGTGTGCGGCAATTGGAGGTCTCCACCGAGATATGGGCACAAATGATCACAAATCTAATAAGAAGATAGGTGGGAACAAGTGCATTAAATCACCTTAAATCATTAAACAATGACTTACGTAAAGTGCTTTAGATAAATGCTTATCAAGAAAATAGAAGGTCATCAATGATGATTCATTTGAATACTGGATTCTGTTAGAAAGGAGTGTGGAACTGAAGACCTTATGTCAGATAGGCAACTTTTCTACTTCTGAGTTATATGTCCGTTTCAGAAGTACTAGAGTATTTTTGGCTCCATGTTTGTTTCTGAAACATTTTAATGAAAATAGAAATACATTACTTTCCACCTTTACTTTCCTTCCTCCAGCCCTTTCCTGATTCCTTTCCATGTTTCTCCCAATGATTCTCATTCTAAAAATGACAGTCCTTTCTTTTCTTTATTATTATTATTACATACATATAAGCATATATATATATATATATACACACACTAACATATATTTGCTCAAATATGTAAATACAACCATTTTTGGTATTTGTGTTTCTATGGTTTCACAGTTGACCACTCTATTGGATAATAAAGGAAGTCTAATTCTCCCTCTTTTAACAATCATTAGTTATCTTACCTTTTTGTCGAAAGGTGGGATTCCATGAAATCCCCCCCCCCCAACGTTAGCATGCCCATCGATAATACCACTGTTCTGGTCTTGGTTATCCAGCTGTTTCTAAGAGTGACAGTTTCACCTCAGACTTCCTGGTATTGTCTCTTGCAATCTTTTCTCCAACTCTTTTGTGATGTTCCCAGAGCTTTATATGTGGAAGCTGTGTTGTGGACGTATCTGTTGGGGTTGGGATTACCAGGATCCACTGATCTCTACAATGTGGTTTTCTGTGATGATCTCCATTTGTAGTAGAGGAGTGCTAGTTTATCAATCAAAAATTGAGAAATTAATAAGCCTAGGAAAGATGGCTCATGTACCATCATTATGGTTTTCAACAGGATTACAAAAGTATGTTTGTGTTAGAAGCAATTATAGAGATAGCTAGTATGTCTTATAAAATACAAAGCAAGGAAAAATAAGAAAGGGAACATTGTAAAATAGAAATTAACAGTACACTCCTTAATATCTTCAGATCTCCATTAAGTAGCTCTAGTGAGAAAACAGAAACATTGAATGTCCCTTATTTTTTCCTTTTAGTTTCTTGCTTGCGATTATGAAAGTTAATTGCATTAATATCTTTAGTAAAATTTTGATGTAGGCAGCTACTAAATAGGCAACAATTCATTTGCTCAAATAATTCCATTGTCCACATGTAAGCAACATGCAGTTTATGACATGACTGTGAAGAGTAGGAAGCAGGCATATGGGTGTGCTGTCATTGGACGAAGAGTCTAATGAAGACATCTATCAATAAACACCTTTAAAAAAGGAAGTAAGGAATTATAGATTTCAATTGTGTAAGGCAAGTAGTGGAAGGTCATTTTCAAGAGTAACTAGGGAAGGAAGGCCTTCCTAAAGGTCACAAAAAAAAAAAAAGGCTCTGTGGAGAAGTAATAGTTGTGTTACAATAGCAACTGAGCCTGTGCAGTAAAATCATGGGAAGTGACATTCCAGAAGAAAGATATGAAGTCTTTAAGACTAAGCACAATTTAATATATTAAAAAAATAATGGTGATAAAATGTCATTTTGTCAAATTAGTTGCTGTCTATAAAATATCTTTAGATATTTTTCTTTATTGCCATCACAATGAAATAAGAATGCCAATACAATCTCATTTCATGAGCAGAAATACTAAATACTGTCTTCAAGGTCATGCAACACCTGAGCAGCATCACTTGAGCCAAACCCTATTACATGATTCTGTCGATCACTGAGCCACGCTATAGTGCGCTACATTTTTATCATTTTAACAGATGGAATTCACCGCCAATCTTAAATTTGGAAAAACATTTTAAATAATGTGATTAAACTGGAAAATAGTCTAGCAGGATTAATCTGTGCGATGAAATCATGATATACCTGAGAACTTCCACACTAACCCACTAACCTGGTGGGGGATTTAAGTTCTTTTGACAACACATTCTAAAGATGAGAATATTTCTGATTCTGTGAATGAGGAAAGTTTTCCTTATTTATGAATTTCTGCTTCTGTATTCTCCAGGCAGGTCTATAAAAGCCTAATTATAAGGTAAATGTACTCAATATAAAATCAGATGCTGAGCTGCCAGGAAGGAGGGGTTAGTTAGCAGTGCGTGAGAGCTGTCTAGTGGTCACAAAGACTTGAGGTTGGACAATGTTGGATTAGAGATCCAACTAGTGTTAAAGCAGTACAGTTTAGCAGGAGAAATAAAAGAAGACTGTACTAGTGGTATTTTTGAAAATCTGGTAGATATGCAGATTATGGAGGAAGTCACCACGTTCTTTCATTGATGAATTAGTTGTTTATTTACCAAGATTTACTAGTTAGGTTACTGTTTTATGATAGGGTGTTCATGAGCTAGGTTGACCTAGTGGTGTTCAGGTTAAACTCATGAGTGGATTTAAGGTTAAATATAAAAAAGTGAGTATAGGGGCTTTGATTGGAAATCAAAGAGAAAAAAGGTTAAAGTTCCAAGCTCAGTTCTTTACTGACACAATGAGTAAGCAGGAGAAAATCTGGGGTGAAATCATGTTCTTGATCTACATACCTGTTGTTGGAAATCCCAAAAATATTTGTTTTCTTTGTGAACAGTGAATCTGTGAACATGGAGTTGCAAATATCTCTCTGGTATGTTCACTTAGAGATTGTTCATGGCACATGGTACAGAAGCACTTTAATGAAGTTATAGTTTTGCTATATGAGAAACCACCATACTGATTCCCATAGAGCAGTGGTTCTCAACCTTCCTAATGCTGTGAGCCTTTAATCCAGTCCCTTATTTTGTAATGACCTACAACCATAAAGCTATTTTTTCTACTTCATAACTGTAGTTTTGCTACTGTCATGAATCATAATGCATATATCTGATATACAAGGTATCTAATTTGTGACCACAGAGGGGTTGTAATCCACAGGTTGAGAACCATTGCCACAGTGGTTACAGGTTCCTTTCTGGATATCTCTGTGTGTGATTTATGATCATGGTCATTCAGAATAGCCTCAAACTTGGGGCACTGAGCTGAACAGAGATCTCTCAGCAGAAGAAGTTCAAATGGCCAAAGGACACCTAAGGTCATGCTCAACTTCCTTAGCGATCAGGGAAATGCAAATCAAACTCATTTTAAAGAAAAGAATATGAGGGGTTCTCCTTTGAGATCCCTGAAATTTGCTCGGGTCTTCAGTTTCTTCAAGAAATGGATTTCTTAGTTACATAAGTATTTGTCTTCAGTAGTAAAGCTTGCAGCAAAGAAGTAGTGCTTTTGAAGTTAATGAGTGGCAAACATAAGGTTAGCTTGCCCTCTTATGGTCTTTCTTTTCCCTTCCTTCCTTCCTTCCTTCCTTCCTTCCTTCCTTCCTTCCTTCCTTCCTTCCTTCCTTCCTTCCTTCCTTCCTTCCTTCCTTCCTGAGAAAGGGTTTCTCTGTAGCTTTGGAGCCTATCCTGGAACTAGCTCTTGCAGACCAGGCTGGGCTCGCACACACAGAGATCCACCTGCCTCTGCCTCCTAAGTGCTGAGATTAAAAGTGTGCCCCACCACTGCCCGGCTGGTCTTTCTTTCACTTATTACATGTTACATTTTCTCCTTGTTTCTGTCCTTAGTAGGAAGATAATAGAGGTTTGTTTTGTTTTGAGGCAAGGTCTTCTGTATAACAGGATGGTCCTCCTGCCTCAGCCTCACAAATCTGTACCACAGCATCCAAATAACAGTAGAGTTATGTTTAAAGAAAATACTGAGCATCATGATATACTTGTAAATTTACATTTACATAAACTTTCTTTTGGAAACATAAAGGAACTTTTGTGTAAGTATGTGTGTGAGAGAGATCCTGAGGATCAGAAAGAGAAGAAAAATTAAATAATGGGGTGTGATAACTTTTTCCTCTTTGATATGCTTCTCCGAAGTGCCATGGCTTGGAGAGGTCTTTGATGTGTCTATTTCTCTCAGTTTTTGGAGTATGAGTCATCCGAGGTCAAGTTGCTCGCAATTAGGGGTATGGTAAAGGCACACATTTTTGTTCAAAGCTGGCACATGGTAGAAGGATTTAATTTTTAGGGCACCAAAATTCCCTTTCAGTAGAACTTCTCTGATTTGATGAAATTAGTTTTTCAGAACCGAACCCTATAATGCCATAACCTTGTCAGTTAGGATTTATGCAAATCTAAGTGTCGTGATAAATTATGTTACTTTAGCCATCGCTTAAATTCAGTTCAACTATTTTATTTTGCTTGTTTCACTATGTCATCTCTTGTAGCAATAATAAATATTTACACATGAAGAGGTTAACATTCTGAATTATGTGCTGGTCCAATAGATTCAGAAAAGCTGTTAATGAACATTGAAATGATATTTAAAATTTCATTTTTAAGCATACACATGTACGTACACTCACAAAAACATATACAAAATCAATTTTAAAAGAAGGCGGGGCATAATTATTATTAATAGTTGAAAAAGTATTGTTGCCAAGAGAATTTGCCCCCATAGCAGTGCATAAGATCTAAATGTTCACAGCTTTTTCCTCTGGTTCTGAACAGAAAGAGCGAGAACGAGGTTCTAACCTGGCCTTTATGTTTCGACTGCCTTTTGCTGCGGGACGAGTGTTCAGCATCAGCATGTTGGACACGCTTCTCTATCAGGTATACGATCTCTCTTCTTCCTTCAAAATGCTTATTTTATATTTCACTTAGATTTTAAGTAAAAATAAGTGATAGTGATATTTTGAATTTTTAACTTAAAAGTTGAGTTGAAACAATTTAGTATGCTTTCATGATATTTACTTACATAAATGCTGATATGAAACAATTTATTCAAAAATATTTTTTAAAATATGATCTGCCATCATGTTCTCAGACATGAAAACATACTAAAATCAGGAACAAGACAAGGCTGTTCACTCTCTCCATATCTATTCAATATAGTACTTGAAGTTCTAGCTAGAGCAATAAGGTAAGAAAAGGAGATAAAAAGGATACAAATTAGAAAGCAAGAAATCAAACTTTTGCTCTTTGTAGATGATACGATAGTATATAAAGCGATTCCCAAAATTCTAGCAGAGACCAGTTTTTAAGTCTTCTTTGGTTTGACTTTTGTTTCATGTTATCAAGAGACCAAAGTTAGTTGTTTGTTTAAACTTCTGCCTAAAGGCTCAATTAGAATTTGAAAGTTTTGAATTAGGGCTGACAAGATGGTGCAATTGGTAAGGTGCTTGTGGATAAACCTGGGGAAAATACTTTGACCTCTGAGACCTACATTTTAGTAGAAAAGAAGCCACTTGCCAAATTTTTTCCTCTGACTTGCACAGGAAGCCTGTGGCACCCATGCACCCATATTTATACACTGATATGTAGATAAAAATATAGCATTTTAAGTTCAGAATTATATCACAGTTTAAATCCAATATATACTGCATATGTCCACATTTGAATGTATATAACTTTACAACACCCCATGATATAGAAAATGTTATTTGCTGAATTAGATTCATTTCTATTTTGGTAAACTTAATTCATTTCAATTCATTTTTTTTCTAGCTACACCTTGTAACTTTTTTATTATTTGTTTTGTAAAATACTTAACTAAAGAATTTCAGAGTTAGAAAATTTTAGAAAATAATTTATATTGTCCCAGAATTTTTGTTGGTTATAATGAATTCTGACCTGTTGAGAATGATTTTCTTCTTGGATGCTGGCATTAGACTCCAGAGCCTTCTGTGTGTTAGACAGCTACATCTCACTCCTATGGATGGCTTTTGATGATGTTATATGTACGCACTAGCTAATACCATATTTTATTTTCTTATTATTAAGTGATAGACAGTGTTATTTTAAGAAAATATGATTCTTTTTTAAAAGAGATTCTATTTTAACATGAGTAGCTTGGAAAAGAATATATGTAATAAGAAACAATAAAGGGACATCTGTAAATAGATTTTGTCTTACCATTGGCAGCTTAATCTTAGAGAAAAGACTGGTTGAAATATTTTAAATATTTATTTAAATAGTTATTAATTTCACCATTTTATTTCAATTTAGAGACTTTTGTTTTATTTTTAAATCATATAAAATATTAGCATAATGTCTTATGAGCCAATGTCAGCATATATATTATCTGTAAATAACAAGTATTTTGTATATTTCTTTAGGATCAGCTTAACTATTAATTTAGCTATTTAAGAAGTTGAAATGTATTTTTATCTCTTTTTATTGAGGCTTTGCAGAAGTGATTGAAGTAAATTTTTCAGAAATATTCATGTGTTCACCTTCCTCATTATTCGCTATCACTTACATACATAATCTATACATATTCTGCTTATATTGCAGTCATTTGTGAAAGATTATATGATTTCTATCACCAGACTTCTGCTGGGACTGGACACCATACCAGGATCGGGGTTTCTTTGTTCTGTAAGTTAACTATGTCTGGAAGAGTAGAGAATCCTAATAGAGAGTTTGGAGGTTCGCCTACCATGTGCCTTTGGTGACTCGTCTATAATCACATTTATTTTCTCATGTGTCCAAAGTGTTATATCTGAGGCTTTCTAATTGAAGAAAACTCTTTAAACTTTAAATCCATTATATGCTGTTTTCGTGGACTCAGAATTTCAATTAATATCATTCCAAAAAAATTGTATAAAATTGAGTAGAAGTTCTCTCTGACAGTGTTGACAGTTTGACAATGACCTATCCAAGACTTGTTTGCTACTTTGTCCTTAAGCAGGACTCTGGCATTAACTCCATTGTTCCATTGTTACCTCTCCCTCCCTATCTGTTGATATATCTCTTTCTGAGAAGTGATCTTCTTGTGTTGCTCAGACTGCCTTTCATACACCTGGAGTCAAAGAATGCTCTACTCCAGCCCTTTTAATATCAGGGAGAACAGGCTTGTGGCATTATATCTAGTTAAAACTTTCTGTTTTATAGTGTAGTGAATTGCTAATGGTTCAAATGTCCAAGCAACTAGGGGAGATGAGAAACTTGGTTTCCTGTTTGTAGCCCTGTGTTCCGTCTACCATAGGTTTGCTTGTGTACATTTAGTAACTCTGGTGCATGTGGGGTAGGACTTTTATTACTAGAGTTCTGTACCTTATATTTTTAGCTTTAGAAAACTCTGTCTACTAAGTGTCAGTGTCAATTTTGTCATAACATCATCTTGAACATCTCCACACTGTTTACCCCATCTCTCAGGTCACTACCAATGTTGTGTTGCCTACTTTTATTGCACCAATATAATTTCATATTGCCCCAGACTGACTATTTAACATTTCTTGACTTTGGATGAACTCCCAGGATAAGCTGAGATGTAGCAAAATAAATAATCCTAATGAATGAACAAGCTATTATGAAATACTGCTTGGAAACTTCAAAATATATATGGATGCGGCTTTTCAGAAGAGAAAAATGACCACTGGGTTTTTTATTCTTAAAAATTGATTGTGTGAATCATACATATGCATTATAGATGAAAATCACTGAAGATGACTTGTGGATCAGAACATATGCCAGACTCTATCAGAAGTTGTGTTCTTCTACTGGAGATGTTCCCATTGGGATCTACAGGACAGAATCTCAGAAACTCACTACATCTGAGGTTTGGAACTATAAAAACCCTTTTGTTGTGTTTACTATGATGAATATAATTCTTCATAAGGATAATAACTGATTTCACCCAAATGCAAGAGGAAGTGAAAAGGAGTCCTCTATAAAATCACAGTGTAAATTTTCAATAGCTGAAATAGCAGCATTTCACAAAGTATTGCTGGGTAGAGGTTTTTCCAACATTTGACGATATTGGGTTCCAGCCTCCTTTTCTAGATCCAAGATTAACCACTGGTAGAACATTTTAAAGAATCACAACACATATGTCACCCTAAGATTCTGAGATAGAAAAAAAAGTCTCCAAATCACCTATTTTTCTAATATATTTTCTGATTGCATGTATTAGCATTTGGATGGAAGCAAAGCAAGGAAAGTCATTAAGGATCAAAATTCATGTTTCTCCGTTTCTACACTGAAAATAATGTAAATCCATAGAAAAGTCTAAAAACAGAACCTGATTTCTTAAGGAAAGAGAATAATTTTTATCAGGAACTAGAACCTGCTAAAATGGAATGATTTTGATGACCACCTGCAACAGAGAATAGATTTTGAATTTATCTCATCTTTTGGTTTTGGGTGAGTTTTATAATCTTAGGAAAATCCAACTCTTTAAATTAGATTATTTCATGACATAAATTTTTGATAGATATACTATCCTATATCTCATATATATGTATATATATAATATTTCTTAACATAAAATTTAGTTCATATTCTTGAAGTGTGTCTTTTCAAATTCCAAAGTTATAATAAATTACAAACACATTTTGGCTAGCTGAATCTTTTTCTCTTAAAAAAATCACATAGGGTTCACATCAATGATCTTCATTTTATCAGTCAAAGTAATCATTGAAAATATGATCAAATAAAAAATTTGCACATTTTACAAGAAGTTAACATGCATTTAAAATAAGATGGTTTTTGTCTAGTTATGATTATATATTTACATAGATGTGTACTATGGCCATCTGAATGTTTTTTGTGAGATGTTGTTAGTTGCTCTATTGTTTAATATGTATTCATTGCCACCTTTACAGCCATATTTAAGTTTTTCTTTGAACATAGACTCTGAGTTGCACGTCATAAAAAGCACTTTCAAGGAAGAAACCTTCCACACAATAGTTGGCTGGAGAGACATTCAAGACAGGCAGTGGTTCAGCAAATATGACTACAGATTTTAGAATAGATACAGATATTATTTAACTATACTGTAAATAAAAAAACTCTTGTTATATGTAATTTAACAGTTCCTTAGTTTTCTATGATTTTCATAGTAGCATACCATACCTTCAACAGTTTATAAAAATGGAAACTTTAGTGGTTGGGAAGATTGCTCTGTGGTAACAAGTACATACTGCTCTTCCAGGAGAGGGTCATGGACTCCTGTGCATGTACTCTCACATAGAAACATATTCATCTACAAAATATAAATAATGAAAAAGATATTTTTAATAAAAACTTTATTCTGACATTTTAAAAGACTGTCTAGCCTAGAATCTCCATACTAGTAGGTTTGTTGTCTGGGGAGAATCTACTTTGGATTTCTTGGGAATTTGAACAATGTGTCTTCCTCAAGGCAGAAGGAGCAAGGTATTCAGGGATCACTAGAGCTTTCATGACCTATTCACTATCTAGCAGTGCTGTCTCCAAACACCCATTCATTTTCCTGTGGCTTTCAATTTCACATATTCTTTAAAAGTGGAACATAAAAATTCAGTGTAATACAAGTATTTCTGAATTGTTGGTAGTGATTACAAAGTAGATCTCTTTAGACTGTTGATGTAGTCTTTACCTTTATGAGAGCAGAAAATCTTCAGGAAACTTCCTGAGGATAAGTTGCTCATAAATGCATATACAATCAATTATAAAGTAAGACATTTGTAAATTTAGTAAAATAAATCTTTATCAACAATAAAAATATATTATATTAATAGAATAAATACCAGTCCCTGTCTTGTGTAGCTACACAAATTGTAGTTAATTATAATGTTCCTGAATGTTAGTTCAGGCTGCTTTTGTATGTACTATTACTAATAGTGTTTAATGCAAATGGTTATTAACAATATTCTCTTTTCCACAGAGTGGTTCACTTACTTTCTACCATTTATTTTAGTATCTATTATACTTAGCCAATTTTAGTCATACTATTTCTGCTTCATTAAAACAATCTGAGGATAAGGACACAGAAAAAAAACATAGTTTACCTGACTTAGATCAAAAGTTTTACAAAAGTAAGCACATTATTGCATTGTGAGTGTAATATGGCTATATGTTGTATTTTGTCCTTGTTGCTGTTCCTTGTATGTACAGTTCAGTCATTGTCTAAACTGCATTTTGTGTATTTCTTTTTCCCTCCATTGTGTCAGTCTCGAGAAATAGCATCGCAAGTAAGTATCGTCTGTTTGTTTCATTCCTCAGTGTAGAATAGAAAACTAAATTTAGAAGTGCGTGTAAAAAATATATCATGCCAAAAGGTTCATCCCTACTTTCTTTTCAAGTTAGCGTATTTTATTATCCACAAAAGATTGTTAAATAGTATTGCATTTGTCTTTGGACTGCATTTATTAATTCACTTTGAGGCCTTTCAGAATTTAAATTTATCAGTTGCATAATACTATAACAAACACTGAGAAATTAATGACCATAGCAACCAGCAGTCAAAAAAATTTTTTTGTGTTTTTTTTAAGTTCATAGTCTGTCCTGACAGGATTATGGTGTGTAATTAGTTTGCATCTATTAAAAAGTTCAGAGCAAAAAAGCATAACTTAAGATACTAGTTGAAGCTTTGGAAAGACACTAAGAATAAAAAGGCATATTAATAAACTAAGTACTTTTTTCTAGATTTTTATCATAAGAATGAAATTCCAAGTTGTACTTACAGTTTATTATTTTGTTTATTAAATTTTATAATGGAAGACTTTTCAAAATGTTAGTTTTTAAGCATCCTGAAAAATAGTTGTATTTTGGCTTTTCAAAGTCTACAGATTAAGTAGAATTTAAATGAGTGTCCAGAGAACTCCGATCTTGTTTTCGGGTGTCTGTGATTGGAGACCTATATGCCAATCTAAACAGATAGATTTCGGGAGCTGCTTTACTTGATGAGACGTGTAATAATGAACTAAGAATCTCTTTTAGGGCATTTCAAGTATGTAATATATTAATATTAACTTCATTCACAATGGCTTATGCAACACACTCAGAGGTTATAGATGATTGTACCTTGAACTAACATTTTACAATTCCCACATTTCTTTCTTTTTTTTATTTCTTTTTTGTTTTCTTTTCAGATTTTTGTAAGTGTTGATGGCTGTCATTCGAAGCTACCCAGACCCAAATAATCACATAGAAACTATATTAAGTATAAGACTGTTTGTCCAACTGCTCAGGCATATTCCTAACTAGTTCTTACCTCTTAAATTAGTCCATTTATATTAGTTTTGTGTTGCCATGTGGCCATGGCATTGCCTCATCTTCTATTTGTCTTGTTTCCTTGGTGACTGGCTGAAATCTGCTTGACTCCACCTATTCTCTATATGTATCTCTGTTCCAATTTTCTGCCTGGTTTTACTCTGCTAAGCCATTGGCCAAAGCAACTTTATTTATCCACTAACAAACACAAAATATATACAGAAGGACTACCCTAATAGTCTCCCCTTTTCTGTCTAACTATAAAGGAAGGTTTTACATTTAACATGGTAAAATTTACATATACAGTTATTAAGCAAGAATTATAGTTATAATATTTAGTCTATTTACATTTGGAAAATTAAGAAAAATACTCTATCATCTATCCTATCTTTGTGAGCCTAAAGTTTGGTATCTAATTTTTATTTTATCATAAAAAGGAAAAGCCATAATTATAACTATCTATTCTTTAACCCTATCAAAGACCCCAGAAAGATATAATACTACTTAAGTAAACAGGAAGTGCATATATAAGCAACTTCCAAAGTTACAGAAATGACAGACATCTAACTTCCTGGACAATCACCTAAAGTTCTTTTGTAACTTTGGGTCATTCATCTTCAACTGTGGGAATATAATGTCTGACAGACTCTTCAGTGAAACAGATCTATTCTGTCTTATAATGGCAAATTTTGTCAAATGCTTTCTTCTGTGTCTTGAAAAAAATATCTGGCAGTTTCTTCTATGAAGCAGAAACCCTGAGGGATCATCCTGTCTTTTGAAAATTCATCATTAATTTTTCTGTGGGTCCTGTTTGTCCAGTCATACAATATACCATCAAGCAGTCCAGGCAAGAGCAGTTTTTTGCCCAAATGGATAGCCTTGTCACAGTGAAAGCAAATTAAAAGTCTATTTAATTCCCATCAACATTTCTACAGTAACTGGTGCTGCCAGAAGCAAGTATATCTTACTGTTGAGAAAAGCCTAAGTTCTTAAAACATTTTAAATTCTATAGGTCTTTAAGTGTTGGAGATTATCTAACTGAAATATATCTCTTCATATCTAGAAAACTTAATTGACTACAAGTTTGACTATTATAAATGATTATCCATTAATCTGTAATTTTTAATTATATATTACATTTTAAATGAGAAGTATAAAAATAATACCTTAAACAAAAGAAGTACGTATATTACAAAATTGACCTTAAATTTGTATCAATAAACTAAAACCAAAGTCCATGACAGTGTAAAATAGGCATTTCCATATCATATTCGCCCCTTTTAAAGAAAGAGATTGACTGTGACCATCAAGCATTTATCTCCAACCTCTTTTAATTTGAAAACAAATATTTATAAACAATCCTTTTAGGAATTCTGGTGTAGTTTTCTTTAAACTGCTTCTTGCTGTTTGTTGGGCAGGTATTTTTAGGGTTCACAAAGACCTTTCATGGGATCTCGTTCCATCAAATCACATTAACCTTGAAGGAATCTACAGGTTCTTGTCCTCTGTGAGTGGGGGGGAACACACACACAAAAAAAAACCTCTTTTCTAAAATAACATGTCTTTAGATTCAGATTTTGAAATTAAGATACCTTTAATANTTTAGTTTAACAGCCTCAGAATCAAATGGTTTTTAGCTGTTAACTCACTAAGAGTCAAAAAATCCACAGAAAGCAAAATAATACACTTAATCTAGACTCTTGGTGCATATTCAATATTTATGTGGCTTATTTTTCTCTATTACTTTTTGATGTTTATTTTATTTTCTTTACTCCTTTAATCTCTATTTCCTACTTCATGCTCTTTCTTCTTTCTCTCTCCTAAGGCCATATACATTTATCCAACACAGTGGCCCATTCAGAGGTGTTTTTTTGTCTTAATCTATTTTATTATTGTGTATCTATAATCATTTTCTGACCAGGAGAGGCTTTCTTTTTTTCCTATGAAGGCAAGAATACGACTAAGGCTGCAGCTTTGCTTGTTGACTATGCCCTGTCCAACCTGGCAGAGATATGTTCACCACCTCTGAGAGCCATGCTCACTGCCCCAGATGGGTTGTTTGGGGTTTTCCATGAGTATCCTTTGACCAACAATATAGTTAGATGTAACCCATGCCAGAATCTAGGTGACTCATTTTGTGATATGACCAGTGCGACTCTTCCTAGTTGTTTGGTGAGTCCAGTTAGATCACTTCCTTTTTGTATATTTTAGAAAGCATCTACTGTATTAGGATTCCATTTGCACCCCCCAACTAGCCTTTAGTTTTATGTGTCCCTCCCCATAGTCTCTCTTTTATATCTGTCTTCCATTCTCCTTCCCATTTGATCCACTAACTTCAGACTATACCACCCGCTCCCATACATGTGTAACTATTTATTCTATTTGCTCTTCCTAGGGATATCTAACACACACACACACACACACACACACAC
Source organism: Alexandromys fortis (assembly GCF_014885135.2). Lineage (NCBI taxonomy): Eukaryota > Metazoa > Chordata > Mammalia > Rodentia > Cricetidae > Alexandromys > Alexandromys fortis. The sequence goes on from NW_026068057.1 coordinate 480,506, forward strand.
ACACAGTAACTTACTATACATCAAACTACTGTGGTTGTGTGGATTGTAGCCTGCTTATTGAAGACTTAACACCTAACATTCACATATTAGTGATTATATATAAACTTTTCCTACTGTAGCTGTGCAGTATAATTTGCGGCCAAGGAATGGTGATACCTCCAGCAGTTTTTTCACTATTCAGGAGAGCTTAAACTATTTAAGATATTTCTGTGTTTCCATAGTAGGCTGACTATGGGCTTTTCAAGAACTGTAAAGAATTGTGATGGAATTTTAATGAGATTTCCCTTTATTCTGATAATTGCTTTTAGGACAATTGCAAATTTTACTATATTAATATTACCTATGATCATAGGAGACCTTTCCATCTTCTGGTATATTCTTCAATGTCTTAAAATTTTTATTATACAAGTCTTTCACTTGCGTGGTTAGGATCACCCCAAGAAATTTTTGAGGTTTTTGTCAAAGCTCTTCTTCCCCTGAGTTTTTTCTCAATCAGTTTGTCATTTGTATAGAGAAAGGCTGCTGACTTTTGTGTACTAATTTTGTTTCCTGTTACTTTGTTGAAAGTGCTTATCAGCTGTAAGAGTTTACTGATGGATATTTTAGGGTATAATGATACAACTATATCATCTGGAAATAAAGATACAATTCTCTTTTTTCTATTTTTATCCCCTTGATTGATATCATCCAGTTACTCTGGACTTCAAATACTCTACCAAGTGGTAGGGAGAGAGTGGATTGGAGTAGAAATGCTTTGAATTTCTCTCCATTTAAGTTGATGTTGGCTATGGACTTGCTGTAAATTGCCTTTATTATGTTGATATATGTCTCTTGTATCCTTTTTCTCTCCAAAACATTTATCATTAAGGGGTTTTGTATTTTGTTAAAGGTGTTTCTCTGTGTGTGTGTGTTTAATTAGATGATCATGAGCTTTTTTGTATTTCAATTTGTAGATATTATAAATTTAATTTATCATCTTGTGTAGGGTGAGCCATTTGTGCAATGTTGGGAGAGAACCTACTTGACAAGATGGATTATTCTTTTCATGTTTTCTTCTATTTGGTCTGCAAGTCTTTCATAGAGTATTTTACATATTCATAAGGGAAACTTCACTGTAATCTTTTATTTGCTGTGTTTTTATGTGGATTTGTTGTCAGGATAAGTGCGACTCAAATAAAGAATTGGACAATTTTCCTTCTGTTCCTATTTTATGGAGTAATTTGAAGGTTATTGTCCTTAATTTTTTATTTAAAGCTCTGGTAGAATTCTGTGCCAAGGCCATTAGCCCTGGATTTTTTTTTCTTTTTTGGTTGGAGACATCTAGTTACAGCATCTATGTCAATGGGTCTTATAAATCTATTTAAATTGCTTTACTGGTCTTGGTTGGTGGTAGTAAATTTTAAGAAAATTTCAATTTTTAAAATATTTTCCAGTTTAGTGGAGTATGGGTTTTTAAAGTATGTCTATATAATTCTTTTAATTTCCTCAGTTTTGGTTATATCCTACTTTTGTCTCTAATTTTGTTAATTTTAGTATTTTCTCTCTACCTTTTACTTAATTTGTCCAATCGTTTGTCAGTTTATTGATTTTCTGTAAGTACCATTTTTTGTTTTATGTATTCTTTGTATTGGTTCTCTGTTGTTGTTTCTATTTTTAAATTGCATCCCTGAATTTTTTGGATACTTTCTATTTTTGGATATGATTTCCTCTTTTCTTCCACAGATTTTAGGTTGTTGTTATTATTATGACATCTCTACAGTTTTTGATGTAGGGACTTAATGCTATATTAATTTGCTTCTTTGAACCTCTTTCATTGTTTTTTTTTATAAATTTGGGTGTGCTTATTTTCATTTTTATTCAATTCTAGAAGTACTTTCATGGCTTTCTTAATTTGTCTTGAGTCAGTTTCATTTTCTAGTGAATTTTTCAGTTTTCATGAGTTTGTAAGTTTTCCATTGATGTTGGTATCAGGCTTTAGTTCATGATGGTCAGATAGGTTGTAGTGGGTTTTCTTGTTTTGTTTTGTTTGCTTGCTTTTTCCTTTTATTTTTTTCTATGTATTGAGTCTTGCTTCATTTCCACATATTTGGTTGATTTCAGAGAAACTTTCATGAACTTTTGAGAAGATACATTATTTTTTGTGTTTGGGTGAAAATTCTTGAAATATTTATTAGATACTTTAGGTTTATTATGTCAGCCACAGTATTTTTGTTTATATTTTATCCCATTGACCTGTGTCCTGGAAAACATGCTTTACTGGTTGTCCACAATCACTGTGTAAAAATCAATATGTGATTTTAGCTGTAGTACTGTTTCTTTTATCAGTTCTGGTACCCTTCTGATTTATGCATACATATGTTTAGAATTACAATTTTATTTTGGAGGATTTTTTCTTTGGTGAGCATGCTATTTTAGGTATAAATTATTTATTATTTTAAATAGAGATTTTATTATTTTTGTAAAGACATACATTTAGTGCTTTTCTAAATCATGACAAGTTTTGTGAATCGTAGAAATTTAAAAATAAGAATCTTAATATGTAAGAACTTATTATAACACACACATAAATTTTTCATAAACCATTTCACAGAAAGTATATTTGTGATGGGATAAAAATATACTTAAAAAAATAAGAGCACCTGATTTATGGGCATGACATCTTGAGTTGGCAATCCCAACATCCATGTCAAAATTTTGTGTGTAGTCCTCTATTTCCTATTATCAAGCATTGGAGATTCTGCTGATAAAAATATAAAAATACAGAGTTCTCTTACAGAGTAATCAAGATGAACATTATAGAAAATATACATATATTTACTATAAGTATTTTTCAGTGTTTCATTTCCTGTGCTGCAGTGTCTTCTGCCTGGGGATGCTTAGTCCAGCACAGAATAGAGTGAGAAACATCAAGGAAAGAGACAGTAGGAAATTAATTCACAAATAGATATCTTTTCACACAATAGACATGAGATTTAATAACAGGAGCATAACAGCAATGCTGTTTACACTGTGGGTAAACTTTATTTCTTATGAATTATTATTGTCATCACTTTAGTTCAAAGTTAGGGATGAGAATGTTTTCTCTGTATGGCAATGTGTTAGATAAATTTTCAAAAGGTTGTGAGGGGTAGAGAATGAATATTGCCATTTTATTTAAAATGTTTGATTTTCATATTGCACCTGAAATAACTCTCGAATTTACTCATCTCACTATAAAAGCTAACTATGCTTTTCATACATGGTATTCAAAGGAGAAAGAAACCCAAAGGTCTAAGATTTGACTTGATTTTTCTAAAAAACAAAACAAACAAACAAAAAACAGAATTGTTCTCATTCCTTTTTCTTCTAGTTAAAGCAACATCTATAAAGAGATGTTTGCTCATTGTGTAGACTTACAAGAAAGATGACTTGCAATTGTAAATGATTGTATATGTGAAATTATGATGTCCCCTTTATAGGGGATTAAGAACAATGCTAAAGGTGGCCTTTTAAATAGTGCTTTGATAACATATACATACATTTTGATTCATATTTTAAATGTATGTATTTCACAGTATCTGAGCCACTGGACTAAGAAGAAACATTCACAAAGACAAATAATGTTTTAATTCTGCTTGTAATAACATCAAATTCTTCCTCTGTCCCTTAATATTTATCAGTGCGTGATTCCAAGGCGCAAACAGTAAGTGATCTTATATAAACTCATGCACCTGGATGAGTTTCTCTGGAAAGTTTTACACAGAAGAATTTCGAGGATTTATTCTTGTAGGACATATTACAAATAATACTGAATAACTGTAGATAGTCCTTACTAATGATAGATATTGCACAATAATTGGTAAACTACTTGCACTTAAGGGGACTTAAGTTGTAATATTAACTCAATGAGAACAAATAAGCTAAGATTTATAAAAGTATTCATGATTTAAAACCTTTAATGTTTCTAGCTTAAGTTGAGACATAAAATCCAGTTCCTACATTTCTTTAATGAACTTTTCACAAAATCATATGAACTTTAACTGGATTATTTTACGTTACACAAATACAGCATTGTTTTGTAATAGGAATCTGATGAATTGCTGATATTTTGACTGGGCTTAGGTGTATGACTATTTCCTAACTTGATGCTACAGTTTTGGATAAGGCATGCACTGAGCCTCATAATTTATTTTCATATTTAGAGCATATATTAGGTCTACTTCCTGACTTAAATTGGTAACTTAATTTCTATTACTTTGAAAGACAGTTGTGTGTAACTGTGAAAGCTGCAGTTCCAGCAAGTTTTCAGACCTGGAGGGGAGCTCCATGGCAGATTCGTGGGTCCAGAAGTTCTTTCCTGACATGTGCATGTTTCCATACAGTAAAAGTCTCATTGGCTAGGGTTCCATTTCATGTGACTGCCTTGTATGAAAAATGATAACACTGAAACAGAGGCTCTTACATTACACGGCAGAATCCACAGGAAATGAACAGGTTAGAAGAGATGTGCTGAGGTTCCCCAGGGTTCATTTTTCTATGGAGGACAGCATGATTTTCCTATAAGCTGTTATCCCTGAAGACATTCGAGAAAAAGTGGACTTATTGTAGATATCCTGGAACAAAGTTTAGTCACAAAAGTGTTTTATGCGGTAGATAATGGATGCATGAATTAAAAAAGCTATTTAGTTTTTCTTAGTGCATACGAGAATTAAGAGAAATTCCCATCTTATAAAAGTCATCTCATGGTCATATACATTAAAATAAATGAGATTTTTCCCAAACAGATTTTATATCTGTTATTTGTTTTTCATCCAAAACACTTGTGGCAAATGTAGCCTTCCTATTGCCTGGACTGTACTTAAATGAAGTTATAAAATACATAGCTGTTTGTTTGTTGCAAGTATCTGTGTGCTAGTAATCGGTAATAGGAGAAAAATAGGTTACACGTGAGCACACATGACATTGTCTTTTCCTAAAAGATCTAGATGTTTTAATTTATTCACAACAAGCTCCAGAAATGTTTCTACAAGTTAATTAGTAAAATATGATTAGAATGGAATGTGTTGATTTTCTTTATCCTGTGGAAAAGCTCATGTGTATACAATTACACCAAGATCATAAAGGCGACTGATTTAAATTCTAGCAAAGACTTTCTTTCAAGTTCTAATTACCAATATGTATTTCTCTTAATAGTCTCAAATATCCATCAGTGTGGAAGAGTGGGAAGACACCAAAGATGCCAAAGAGCCAGGGCACCACCGCAGCATGCACCGCAACTCAACCTCCAGCGACCAGTCAGACCATCCATTGCTGCGGAGGAAGAGCATGCAGTGGGCTAGGAGGCTGAGCAGAAAAGGACCAAAGCATTCTGGGAAAACTGCAGAGAAAATAACCCAGCAGCGATTGAACCTCTACAGGAGGTCCGAAAGACAGGAGCTTGCTGAACTTGTGAAAAATAGGATGAAACACCTGGGCCTTTCTACGGTGGGCTATGGTATGCTTCTTAAAACTATACCATGGAGACTCAGTTTTTACTATTACTGGTCACACAGTCAGCTCTGATATAGAAAAAAACTAGAATTTTGTTTGGAAATGCAATTACATGGCACTTTGATGAAAATCTCATTTTTTTGTGGAACTAACAAGATTATTGCTAAAATGTTTAGCATTTATTCAATCACTTGGCAATGTTTTAACATATGACAAGAACACCCCATTTTTAATTTAAACAGAAATTTTGAGGTAGATTTAGTTTCCACCTTGGAGCTATGAAAACATTTAGATTTTCTTACACATGGCTGAGATTTATAAAGGCTTATTTTGGTGCAACTTTTCTTTTTTTCCCTCAAACAAGCACACACAAGACACAAACATCACACCCATCTAACTTCTGGGGCTTTCAATAAAATTAATTTGAAATATTGTAAGTAACTAATGATAACTGCCATTGGAGAACAACAATAAACTTAAAATTTGTTTAGTTTCTTCAAACACAAAAAAAGCTTTACTTATTTTCTATTTTGATATTCTAATATAATTATGACTTCTTTTTTTTCCCTGTCCTTGTTCAAATTAGCCCATATACCCCTCTTGCTTTCCTTTAAATTCATGGCCTCTACTTCCATTAACTCTTATTGCATTCATATATCTGTATGCATATATGTGTGTGTTCCTAAATATAACCAGTTCAGTTCCTACTAAGTCACTTGTATGTATATTTTCTGGGCTGACAATTTGGCTCTGTACATCCAGCTGGTATGCTGTTCCCCAGTGAAGATCAGCTCTCCAGATCCCTGTTTTTCTCAGTTTTTCTTTCCTTAGGGATGAGGTATTAAAACATTTATTTTTGTAATAGAAATAGTGTTTTAATAAACATTGCACAAGTTTTTAAAATAACTCCTTGTTAATATGTTAATAAATGATTCCATATACAAAAAACTTAATGAAGTAAAGCACTGATCACTTGAGAAACATCATTACTATTATCCCAGTTTTATTTTAGAAATGTGGTTAGCAACATAATAACAAAGCTAGTATACATGCTGTGGAGGCAGAGGAAGCCTCACACAGTTCCACCCTTACATAGAGAACTACTGGAGGGCAGGGACTGCAGAGAGAGGCAGAATTATTTGCCTTTAAGATAAATTCCCACTAGGTTGTTCAATATGAAGTATGTCCCTTGATACATGTACATATAAGCCATACAAAATGGAAACTCTGTATTATGTATATGTGTATAATTTTATGCATAGATATGCATACATATAACAATAATGATTTTTAAAAAGATGATGCATAATGGAGAGGGAATAGAGGAATTTGGGAAATGAAAGGACAGAAATGATGTAGATTCAAACATCAAGCATAAAATTCTCAAAAAATATAAAACTATAAAAATAGTCAACTGGCCAGTGATAAATGAGAAGTTTTCATTCTTTATCTATACTTACATGTATGCATTAGTGCATACACATGCACACACAAACTCTATCACACACACATATAATCCACATTTTCTCTTTATTATAAAGTTTTATATTGAGATAATGTTCTTAAGACATTTTATTTACTGAGTTAGAATTTAAAAGTTGTTTTTCTTTCTTGAGCATGAAAAGTAAAATATATTTACTGAGTATTTTCATATGAAATTGTGTCAATTTTTTCATAATTCCTTCAAAGTGATTTTTCTTTAAATTTCATTATTTTCCTCTTCAAGGTGAACTGTCCTACTCAAAAACTTGCATTTAAATTTGCTCCAGTCAGTTACTTTTATAACTGACAGTTGTAATTATATTTCTTTTAATTATGGTGAAGACTAATTTGTGTCCAGGAATTTTAATAGAAATGCATGTAATATGTAACACTAAAAAGTAAAATTAAAGCTCAGAATCATCTTCCAGAAATTCACTAATGGCTACTTGCCAATTTGATGACATCTAAGCTGATTCAATTTCTAGTGAATTAATTTTCTATTTTTTACCTTTTATGTATTGCTAAGTTACTTTGTTCTAATGAGAATATCAAACAAAAAGTTCTTCATCTTAATCTCAGCTCACTCAAGAACATTCTAATCTCCTGTTAATCCATAAGCAGAGTTGCATATCACATTCTTGTTAGAAATATGCAAATGTATGAGCCGACTGTATGGGCATCACCTAAAGAAGCAGCAGGGATTTGCAAGAAATTTTTTCTTATGATTTTCTCATTCTATTTTTATGGAAATTAGTTATTTTATGCTCATGATAATTCTTATATAACAGAAGGCATTCCATTCATTTATTTCCTCCCTCTTTTTACATCTGCCTTGCTATGATTTCCTTGGTATAAAAACATGCAATGCTGCAAGTCTGGTAGTCTGTCATCGGTACCACTGAGAGGACTGTATCCATAAAATGATTTCTAAACCAGATTGGAGTAGCATTAATAGTAGAGACAGCTACTTAGGTATAGTAGATATAAATACCACCAAATAGAGACCACATCACAGCTACCATAATAACCCAAAATATTGCTAGTTTATCATTTGCCTAGAGTGCCTACCCACCCCTTATGTCAGACACCACAACTATGCAGACCTTCAAAATCCAATTCACCATTTTCCCAAGACCAGATACTGAGCACCCATTTTCCCTCCAGGTCAGAAGTCTAATGCCACCAGCCCTCCAATATAACCCATCTCTACTCACTTTTGCTGATCACTCACTGCTAATGCCAAAGGCTCTACCTTTTCATAGATGAATTGAAGTTTGTCAGGTACCACACTAATCATCAACACTGAGTGGTCACATGGTTATGCTTCTAGTATCTCCTAGCTGACTCTAACCCAGCCAATGAAAGGTAAAAGCAAATAGGGATCCAAATCCCATTCAACATGAAGAGTAGATATGTGTCTGTGTAAAAACTCACATCAAAAGACAACCAGTGACCTAATGCCACATGTAAAGGTCACAGCAGAAACATACAAGCAGTATAAAATACTAAGACAATATGTACCCCCACATAGGGAAAAATCCTGCTAATCTCATTGTAATCATTTCTGGTGCAAACAGCAAAATGACCAATGAAAGTTTCTGTAAAATAGACCACATATTGAAACACAAATCAAACCTCAACTAATATTAGAAATTTGAAGTAACTTCTTATATTCTGCCTACAATAGATAAACAGAAAATTATTGTAGAAAATACAATACAGAGAATACATGATCTCATAGAGATTAAATAGCCTACTATTAAATTATTAATGCATCACAGGCAAATTTAAGACAAAGATTTTAAAAATTTATAGAATGAAATGAAAATACAATAAAATGAAACTTTTGGACACAATGAATATAGTTGTATGGGGGAAGTTTATACCTTTAAGTGCTTCCCTCAAGGAAGTAGAGAGAACACAAATTAACTAGTTGGTGCTGGGTGCTCCTTTGGAGTTTAGAAAAATAAAAATACACCAAACCCCAAAGAAGAAGGTGGAAACAATTAAAAGAATGCCAGAAATGAATAAAATGGAAAATTTAAACAGTGCAAAGAACCACCCCACACTCTCACTCATCTAGAATCCCTATCTCATATCTCCCTCCCAACATAGTGTTCTTTTATAGCTTATGTGTTTGTTGCTTGTTTAACTCGCTAAGTCCAATTAGTGCTGCCCATGGATGTGTGTTCATCCAATTGAAAATGGAAAACCTACCAGTGGCCACACTGCTAAAGAAGTGGTTTCTTCCCCTGGCAGATATTAGCTGCCTTGCTCCTCAGCTAGGGTAAGGTTTTGGGAGGTATTCTCCACTGCATGCGGTAATGTTTAACAGGCTTGATCTTGTGTAGCTCTTATGCAGATATGCAATCCAGGTGTTGTGAATTCATGTATGCAAAGGCAATGACTTCCATAGAACTTCTCCCCATCCTGGGGCTCTTACTTTCCTTTTGCCCACCTCTACAGAAATATTTCTGGAGTCTGGTGGGTGAGGTTTGATCTAGAAGTCCCATTTATGACTGAACACTCATATTTGCTTGTTCTTATCATCCTGAACAATAATGAATCTCTAAATTACCCATTTCCCACTATGATATTTCTTATTAAGATTGGAGCAATGTAAATCCATGAATAAAATATATTTAGAAGGCATATTAATAGCATGACCATTTATAAAAACATATTAATAGATCCAGAATAGACCTATAAATAGGCCTATTACTTCCCTAGGCAAGGGTTTTGAGTTTGCTTACAGTACTAGGCATGTATTCCCTCCAACTGAAGTTACAAATCTAATCAAGAGAGCAATTAATTACCCTCATAAAGAGTCTGTCTATTATTGAACCTGTAGGAACATTTCGCTTACTAGGTCAGTTTTATAACTTGCAGATTTCAATCCAATGCTGCATAAGACCAGTGAGGTATTTTCCCTCAGCAGTCTGCCTAGCACCTTCTAGCAATGTGAAGTGAGTGAAAAAAAAAAAGAGTGATCTGGTTAACTCAAGGTAAATTTCTCTGCGTCCTGAAACCAAGGTGTGTGGTGTCCTCAGCAATAGAGATTAATCATCTAATTATGACGGACATCCAAGAGCAATGCCAGTGCCTGTATTGTCTTGAGTGACTCTGGGACCTCTTTCACCAATAGCACATAGGAAATTAATACATGCATGTCTCTGAGATTTTCATTTAATTACTCATGTCTTCTGGAAACAGCTTTGTTTACTAATTTGGTGTTAAAAAAATAAAATTGGATGGATGAAGAGAAGGCTCGGGGGCTAAAACACTGACTGCTCTTCCAGAAGACCCAGGTTCACTTTGTAGCACCCTCAAAGAAGTTGACAACTGTCTGTAACTCCAGTTCCAGGGAATTCAACCACCTCACACAGACATAAATTCAGGCAGAGGCAGAGGCAGATGGATCTCTGTGAGTTCAATGACAACCAAAGATATATATAGAAACCTTGTCTCAAAAAAAAAGGAAAAGAAAAAGACATTTATAATTGGCTTATGAAATAGTGTCAGTACATTAGACTTCTTCATATGTTCTTAAATTTTATTAACTCACCCTTACCCTTAATTCCCAGTTTCTTGATTGCTAGGAATATTAATCACTTAAAAAAGTTGGTCAATTGTTCTTTTCTGTAATATTTTGCATCTTATATATCTATAACACTACTCCTGAAATTTTCTGTGAAATTGTGTGTAATGGAAATGTCAGGTATAAAGTCTCAGAAACATGTTTGCTTGAATGACAATAGGGGATACATTAATACAGAAGAGGGAAAGCGTCAACCCTATACAAATAACTACAACCAGCTTAGGAATGAGTAGAGAAGGAGAAATAGTCTTTCCTAGGGAAGAGCACTTCAATTGGTTATCCAGTACCAAATGATCAGGTCTGAAATTATATATAAACAAGTTGCATAAAACAGACTGAACAGGTTGTATTTAAGAGTACACACATACCCAATACAGAATGACAAGAAAATTAATCAATGATTTGAAAGAGAGAGGCAGGGTGTGGTGTTTTGGAGGGTTTGGAGACAGTATGGGAAGGGGAAAATGGTATAATTATATTATAGTCTCAAAAACTAAAAAAAAAAATATTTATTTAATTTTTATTTAAATGATATTATTTATCATTTGCATTTTTTGTCTTTTCAACTTCTTATTCAAATTGTTTGGGACTAGAGTTTTACTTTGCAGTTCTTCATAAGTTTTTGCTAATAACCCCTTGTCTGACGTACATAGCAAATACTTTTCTCAGCAGTGAACGGAGTAGCCCTGTTCTTCATTCCTTTGGCTGTGCCAAGGGTGTACTGCAGTCTGTTCATGGATTTCCTATCCCACCGGAGCCCTCTTTGGAAGCTATTTTCCATACTTCAATCCTGAAGTGTATCTCCTCTGCTTTCCTCCAGAAGTTTCAACACTTCATGTTTTAAATTAGAGTATTTGGTTTCTTTTGAATTGAGCTTTATATAGGATGAAAGACATGAACCTAAATTTATTGTTCCGAGGGTGCATATTTAGTTTGTCAGCACTATTTGTTGAATCGCCTGTCTTTTTCTACTGTGTGTGAAACAATTTCAAGAGCACTGATTTTAAGCAGATGGCACTTTTTAGTTTTCTAAGGCCAGAGTTTAGCTGTCTGGACACAGTATATTAATAGAAGATTCTTAATACATTTCTGATGCTAGGAAATAGAATCTTGATTCTCTGATTTCATACAACCAAATATAATGCAAATCAATTTTTTAGTAAGTATTATATTCTGGTTTGGGCACAACCATGTGTATTCATGTCTGCCATAGTTAATGATAATTATGTCAGGCTCTTAATAATCTATCAAACCTACTATATTCATTCTTATAGAATTGAGAAATAAAATATAACCACAGAAAATGACTGTTTGATACCAAAACAGTAGTGCATGGCCAACAAAACATTGATGAATGTCTCTTTGAAGCAAGTTAAAATAGACTTTAAAACTTGCTTATTAATTCTCAAGTGCAAAATCACAAAGAGAAGAAGGTAACAGCAGGCCTTTTCACAAAGCGTGGCAGACAAGCTGTGGGTCAAGCTGAGCTCTATGGCAGCGCAGACTTGAAAGAATGGCTTTGAAATCAACGACTACTTTTAACCTAAATCAAAATGATGGCATTCCACTCCACGAGGAATAGTCATTGAGGAGTAGAGAAAAAAACTGGAATTGCTGGTTCTGATTGTGGCCACATCTATGCCTTGATTTAAAACATGTGAAATCACTGAGTGTATTATCGACATGTTTGATATCAGACTTAGAGCCAGTTGCACAATTAACGTGTTCAGTTCGATTTGTGAAAATAGGTTAATTGAGCAAATCAAAATGTTGACAAAATAATTGCATCTACTCTTAGGAAACCTCAGAATCATCTTGACTCATTTGTCACAAGCAAATGAGACCACCACTGCAACTTGACTTTTATTCAAAAGTAACTAAAGAATGCTCTGTTAATGACAGAATGTGGCTGGGTATCTACACTGAGCAAGAGGTGTTTTGGTAGAGTTGCCTTTTTTGTACTGCAGTTCAGGACCATTTTTGTTTATTTTAGATACTGAGTTGCTCACATCCAAATTAAATGGAGATTTTTCTAGTATAGCGTTATGACTTAGGGTGCAGAGAATACCGTCAATTGGAGTTCCTTTGAAAAGAACTTGTTACAATTCACATTAAAATAATACTTTTTACAAGAAGAATGCATAAATGAAACTTACTTTTCATAGAGATATATGATCTTGATAAACTCATGTCAGTATAATGTGATTTATAACTATTAGTAACTATTTTGGAGTAAATATAATTTTTATATTTGGATTTCAAACTCCAATCTGCTGATTTAGCCATTTCTCCTTACATATGAATCCCAGGTATAGCAAATAAATATGCTGTATTCCCAGCTGCATTTGACTTTCAGATAATTTCCAGTGCTTCAGAAATTATATTAGTGTTTCACATATTATCTTTAGGCTATATTTGTTATAAAGTGTTTGTAGATATTAGCTGTGGTTTATATATCTTTGGGCATTCTTTGTTTTTCTTGGCAACCCTAATCCTAAAGGGGGAAGATACAGTTGTATTTCTGGATCTATTTCAACAATTAACAACAAAATATATTACTTTATTTGAATATCAATTTAATCAGTTTGAAATTGAAATATTTTTACTGCTAAACTTTTGGTAGGCTCATCTATTCTGTAATTTGTCTGTCTTGTAGGATTCTAACTTTGATTTATAGGCTTTAAAGAAGATTTGCATATCAATTGAACTAAAGCAGAATATATTATGACATTAAAAGAGCATTATTTCTACTGAAATGAATATAATGAATAATATTATTATGTAAGAAAACATTTTAGTACAGCAAATTGTTTATTAGGTTCAGCTACTCTGGGCTAACATGAACTTTAATAAAATATATAAATATCGAGGAACTGTCTTTGGTAAGAAATAATTTTTGACTTTTCTTCAAACTTCATAATACAGTTTTGCTTTCAAGAACTATATTTATTTATAAGTATAGTAACTAAATGAATACTAATACTTTAGACTGTTTGTTCTGATTTTAAGTATATCAACATATACTTTCTCCTTGGAAAAAAAAAAAGGTAATCATTAAAGTATGTATCCACGTGGCTTTATTGTTGTATCTTTTAATACACTTAGAATGTTAAACATCAAGATCTACAAAGTTTTTCACATTTTAAAAATGATTATGTTTATGCTCTTTTGTTTTGGTGAGCTTCTTATTGCTACATCTAGCACTTGAAGTTGTGTACTTTTTAAAAACTGATGTTTATTTAAGTCATTGAAGGTGGATATTCTAATAAATGTTCAGTTTTGGTGTTTTGTGGTGTCCCCTTGTCTATATCACATCAGAATAGATGAGCAGATAAACTAGAACCTTACGGAGTAAGCTATAATGCCCACTTGTGTGCTGCAGGGGTTGAAGACTTACTCTTTTAAAATAACTTGTTCTTTTAAGAACTGACTCAGGACAAAGCCCAGTGCTCTGAGGACACTGACTTCAGTGCTTTCACACAGTACCAGCAATTCCCAATATGGCCAATAAGAAAAGAAAATATTTACCATTGTAAACTCCTTAAAATGTAATGTTGATTTCTTTTACAATGGATTCTTTGTATTCTTAAAAAGCAAATCATGCCATGAAGGCATACATATTAAAGATATATATATATACATATATAATATATATATACATATATATATCAGTTATATATGTATATGTATTACAGTTTTTAATACCTCTTAAATACATATGACTAGATTCTTTTTCAGGAGTTTTTATATCAATATTCTATGGAATGATAATGTTTACTTCTAATTATTTTTAATTATTATAAAGGGAAATGAATCAAGTAAATATCTCATAACTATTTTTAGTAGAAAAAAATTAATTGTAATGACTTTCAGGAGAGAATGTAACTATGGTTACACTGAACAGAATTAGGTACTTTATTTTTATCATCTACTGGAACAAAAAATAGGTACTTTGCCAACATTTCAGATGACAGAAAAGTGAAAACCAAACTTGCATGCATTAAATACAAAACAGAACCAAACATGGCTTCAGTGAGTTCTCATTGACAACTCCATGATTTAAACACAAATATAATGATTTCTGTGATTTTGTGTGAATCCTAACAGACATTATACTTATTTATCTTGCAGATGAAATGAATGATCATCAAAGCACCCTATCCTACATCCTGATTAATCCATCTCCAGACACCAGGCTTGAGCTCAATGATGTTGTGTAAGTTGACCTCATATTAGGGATTAGGGATATATAAATTACAAATCTACCTTCTATTTTATTTTACCATTATAGTCCCTAATTATTTTGATGAGCATGCTTGACAAAAAATATTTCTGATGAGCATAGGGATTCCTGTGTTTCTCTGTGTAGTACTATAAAGTATAGAATTGTAAAAAAAGGTCTGTTAATTGACACAATAGTAGCGTTTTCTATTCTCTAGGCAAATATACATTTGTAAAACAAGAAAATCTATACTATGTTGGAGAACAGCTCAAAGAAAAAGGGAAGCATCTAACAGTATATATCTGTAAAGATATTAAAATTTCCTCAAGGAAAATTAAAGTACAGCGGAATACAGGAGGAAAGGGGTAGAGGAACACATTCCCTAAAATGGTTGTCAATCTTCCTAATGTGGCAACCCTTTGATGATAAAATTTCAAAACACATAAAAGTAAAGATATTTCTGATCAGATAAGAGAAATATTGTTACAGGATCTTTGATCACAGTATTAATCCTGAGGTTGCATTTGTATTAAGTAAATAAATTCAACCTTGGGTCAGGAGGCAGAGCCAGCAACTCCTTGACAGAAATTAATCATAGCAAATCGGAGGGAGTCTGGAAGATAGGGAGATGCACAAGAAGCAGTAGAAAGGACTTTGAGCATGGTGGTCTCTCTAAGTTTGATGCTGCAGAATGACACTGTCTTTCTGTGAAGAGGGAAAGTCAGGTAGTTGCTCCTCAAATTGCTCTGAGCTAGCAGGTTTTCACCTCAGCCTCTGACTCCTGAGTCCTATTGATAAATGGAACTAAAGAGATTTACTTGAAAACTGTATTTGCTGGCAGCAGCAGAAGGTAGACCAAACAGGTTATAAATTTCACACACTGTGGCTACCAGAGAAGTGGGACAGTAATGGCAGAACCACAATTACTGATTGAAACAGCTAGAGATTCAGGTGCTGCCACTGTACTGGTGGAAAAACAACAAAATATGATGTTTTTTTTTTGTTTCTTCTTTTATACTTGTGTTGTCTTCTAAAATGCAGTCTAGGAGAAGTTTCTATATGTTCAGAATCTGTTGAGAAGCAATTTGTGAAGTAAATATCCTATAAATGTCAGTTAGAGCAATTTAATACATGATATAATTAACAAAAAAATTCTTATTGATTTATTTGATTATCTTTATATACATAGTAGTAGTTTGTTGGATCACATGTGCTTTTATTTCTAGTTCTATAAAGAGTTTCCATATTGTTTTTATTATGGCTAAGCTAACTAAAATTTGAATCAATAGTAAATGAATATTTCTTTGTCTATATCTCTAGCGATATCTGATCTCTGATCTTTTGTATAATAGCCATTCCATAAGATGTGAAACAATAATCACTCTGTTTTGATTGGTATTCATCTAAAGATTGAACATTGTTAAAAAAAATTATTCTTACCAGGAATTTGTCTGAGAACTTGTTTCAGGTCATTTGTAGACTTTTAACTGCATTAATACCTTTGGGATTTTGCTGTTTTTAAGTTGGATGAACTCTCTATATATTCCAGATATTATATCACTTGTTGAATGAATAATTCAAAAACTATCTCCCATTTTGTAGTTTATATTTTGTTAATCATTCTTTGACTGGCCAAGCTTTTTGTCTTGTTATGATCCCATTTGCAAATTTTCTTTTTCTTCCTGAACTCTTTGGGTTCTGTGATCTTGTAAGAATTAATTCTATTACTCTGTATGTCTTCATAGTATAAACGAAGACACATTTAAATGATTTACTGGGATAAAATGAACATACAATTCATACATTTAATATATAGAAGTTAATGGCTTTAAATATTTCCAATAGCAATGGAGAAGCTCTCACAATTCAATTTTGGATCATATTATTGTGTGTTAAAGAAGTCCTGCGCCATAGATGGGTTAAGCTACCCATCTCCATCATCTTATCCTCCTACTTTTACTTCTGCACTTACTCGTTAGTCTACATTCTATCTTTATATGCTTTCTTTTACTAGTACATTTTCAAGTAAATAGTATCACAAAGTATTTACCCTTTTGTTATTCTATTTCTTCCTTGAAAATTATAATAAAGGACAAATCGTGTGGCAGTAACACTATATATATATATATATATATATTTACTTCAAATTAAATATGAAACTTTCCAAGCTATAACTAGAGCATTTTTTGACAAAGCATACAATAAACCAGGAATGCTTGAGAGAAATTTCCTACTCTTTGAACACTCTCATTTTTATTAAATTTAAGCAAAACATCAACGTAAGTGCCACAAAAAATATGTTCCTCATACTATTGCAGTGACTATATTCATGGCCCTGAGAGAAGGCCTAGCAGAACTCAAGCTATGGCACATTCTAATATCTACCATGGTATGTAGCAGACCAAAGGAGAGCCAAAGGAATGTGCTCTGTCAAACTCTGACTTGTAATGTTTGTCACATCAATGGGTTTAGTGGATAGTGAATTATACTTTTACTTTTTGTGCTTTCTTTCTAAAATTTTGCTTCTAGAAGTTCATTCCAAATGAAAGAGCAACATTAACTTGATCCTAAAACAATAAATCACTAGATGGAAAGTCATTAAATGGCTTGAGGTTTGCTATTAGTTTTCTTCATTGATCTACAATGCTATTAAAATTTTAAGTAATTAGAAGCGGTGTGCATAGACAGTGAAATTCTGTTAATAGATCCAAGGATACTAATTTAAACTTTCATTTGATTGAAGAAACTGGACTTAGGTGCTTTCAGGTTCCACTCTTCATACTTATTATGATGTACTCTATGAATATTTTTTCCACCTACATTTTAAAGAGTACAACCATTGTTAGGTACTTGTTTTTAAATTGGTTTCCTGATTTGTTTTTTTACTTCTTTGTAAAGGTATTATAGTAACATGGATTTCTCCTTTCATTTTCACCTGAAACATGACCATCCTAGAAAGACATTGTTTAATAACTTTCTTTTTTTTCTTTTTTTTTTATTGAGAATAAGAAAAAAAAGTTTCCGCCTCCTCCCAGCCTCCCATTTCCCTCCCCCTCCCCCCACTTTCATTATCTCTGTGTTGCTTTTATTTCTGACTTTACCTCTCTGTTCTAACCAGATGTTTAGTTAAACTCCTTTTTAAAAGTATACCAAGGACAGTCAGTCCTTCCTCTGTATATGTCTCTCCCTATTTAAGTTAGTTTGTCATCATCTTCCTGCTTTTGATTTATCAAGTCTATTTTTTTAAAAAAAAAAAGATTAACCCCAAATCCTTTAACAAAGTTAAATCCAGTTCTTTTCTTTTTATGGGCTGTTTAGAATCCAATTTCTTCTTTACAACTGGTCCATAATTTACATTACAGTCTTCTGCAGAACAGAGGTCATTTACACACACACGGTATAGTGAACTGGTAGCACGTACTAGTCACATGTGATCACAGCATGAAGAACCATCCCCCTCAGAGAAATCCAAATATTATTGAAAACTTATTGTGTTTTTCAAATGTACGTTTTCTTATTTACTCCTAGAACTTATTAATAATAATTTTAAAAGAATAACATGGTGGCTCTTGCATTTAACAACAGAAGTTCCAGAATGAGGCAAGACTATCCCCATAATTTTGAAGTTAGCCTTGCCTACATAGCAAGTTCCAGGCCAATTAGGACTAGGTAATTAGACAAAATGACACCAACAGACAAACACAAAGAATAAGTAAAGACATATAAATAAGCCTGTATACTTCAGTATTATTATGTTAAATACAAGACAATTTTCCAAATAATCCAAATGTTATCTAGCAGTAATATTTTCCATAATGATACTTAACTTCATAAATTGGAAAGACTTTCCAACCACCTACAAATTTTTCCTTTCTTTCTTTCTTTCTTGCTTGCTTGCTTGCTTGCTTGCTTGCTTGCTTGCTTTTTTATTTTTTGGTTTTTCAAGACAGGGTTTTACTATAGTTTTGCTTTAGAGTTGTCCTGGAACAAGCTCGTGTAGCCTAGACTGGCCTTGAACTCACAGAGATCCGCCTGCCTCTGCCTCCCAAGTGCTGAAATTAAAGGGGTGTGAGCCACCACCCCGCTTTACAACAATTTCTTAATTGCATAAATGATAAAAATAAGTGGAAAAATAATTAAGTACTGACATAATGACGGTTATGATGTAGATTTTCATAGAATGTAGTAGGTATTCATGGGACAAGGTTGAAAGGATAAATTATGGAGCCTAAACCAAATTGGAAAGAGTAAAACTTAATTCATTAGCATTTGCCATCTAATCATACCAGGCTAATTACAGTGAACCTTTCTTTTGGTTATTTATAAAGTAACATCTTAGGTAACTTACAGATAGAATATATAATTAGTGAATATTTCTAGTGACACCCTGAATTAAGGTTACCTTGATTTACTAATATAGCTTCCTGCTTTGTTTTCCTTTGGTAGATACTTGATCCGACCAGATCCACTGTCCTACCTTCCAAACACTGAACCCAGTAGGAAAAACAGCATCTGCAATGCTGCTGTTCAAGATTCTCGGGAGGAAACTCAACTCTGATGAAAAGAAAATAAGGGACCATATTTTCACTACAGGGATCTTGCTTGAAATCACGAAAATGTTGGGATGGTCCTACGAAACTGACTGGAATGTATTCAATTTCTCACCTTTCTTCTATTTAAAAGCAAAATATATTCTCTTAGAAGTACAGATGGTTTTGGAACTTAATGTGGTATTTATTGACATTTCCCTGGTTAGTATTTAAATTTCATCAGTGGGGGATTCTGAAAATGACTATAAAATATAGAAGTTAAAATCTGATATTTAACTGTTCAAGAACTATCAGAATTGTGTGCATCCTGTTTTAAAACATTAATAAGACTATAAAAATAAAGAAATCCATGCATATTCAGTGCATCACAAGGGCACTGAAGTCTGCTTTTCTCCTTATAATTAAATATGTCATTATATTGTTTAACTTTGCTGTTTCTAAAATTGAGCCCAATAAGAATGTATGCTTATCTCTATCCAGAGATTAATGACAAACTTCTGTGGATGACTTCTGTCTAGGAATCATAGTTTTCTTCAGAATAGATCTTTAAAGTCATTTATGTCTGTCTGTCCATATATTATTGTGTTCATTTTAGAAGCCAACATATCCATAGCATGTTTAATTATTCAGAAGAAACTAAAACACAAAGAACTATTAATCATCTGGGCTTTTTGGTAGCTTCATATCTAATGCATATTTTATGCTGAGAAACATTTATTTAAGAAAAAATATATTTTCTCCTAAAAAATACCTTACATAGAGAAAACAATGCATATCTTTTCAGTTAATATGAGAACTGGAATATCTCCCATAAATATCAGATGGGCAGTGATGTCTTCTATTGCTGTAGGCTTTAATGTTTTTCATTTAGCTATATAGAAGATGTCACTAAGAAAATGGGTCCAAGTTTAAAAGAAAAATATTTATACATTTTATGGACCACAGAGACACTTTAAAACCTTTAGCATTCTTCAAATGTCTTTGATATTAAAGACTTACACTTAAAATCTGATTTAATATAAAAATAAGCAAACATATCTATACTTCAACATTGTAAGGGACATATCATTAATATTGATATTTCTTCTAATTTAATTTAAAAATGAATTACTAAGCATTTGCCAGATAATTTTAATATAGTACTTTTGTCTTTATTCCCTATTTTTTCTCATCATAAATACAACAAAACTTATGAGAGAATAAATGTATACACAATTTTGCCAAATCAAATAGAGTAATAAACTGTTCCCATGATATATACATTTCAAAGACAAAGTTCTGATTTCTATCTATTTATTTATTCATGAGCATGACACTGCATCCTAAAATAGTCCATATAAGAAATGGATTTCTTCCTTCCTTATCACAATGAAACAGATCACAGAATAGGAAAATAAATTCTTTTAAGAAAATGAAATCTAGCATCCTCCCAATAATTATACAAAAAATAACAAACATAAAATGTGAAATTAAATTTTCTAGTCATTTTACAATTTGACAGGAGAATATAGTATGTATTTTTTATTACAGTACTTTATATTGCCCATAATTTAGAGTAAGAAAAGCATGAAGGATTCCCTCAAAATAGAGAGATGCTTTAGCCTTCAAAGAAGATTGGTTTGAACAAGTTGCTTCAAAGTGAGAGCATGCCTTCAAACGTCATGATTGTATGCAAGCGTGTGTGTATGTTATCTATGTGAAATACAACCGAAAAACTACACATGATGTTAAAATTGGAAGCAGGATTGAATTATTGTATGGAATAGAAAAAACATACTGAATATACTGAGTTATTTCACTTTTGGTTATCAGTAGTCAAGTAAGATATTTCCTTTGATTGACATTTTTTTTTATTCCATTACAGTTCTTTTAAGAATAAATGTCAGATTTTAAATGTCTTCTCTTTCCCAATGAGCTCCGAAGCTTAGTATTTTTACATTATGACAGTTGCTAAGACTGGAATTTTAAGCTAGGATATGACTATATTTCCTATAAAACTAAAAATTTTGTTTCATAAGTTTTAAAATAATTATTTTTGATTATTAATATTAGCCCAAATTTAATATTTGACAGAATTAATATTGCTTGATATGAAAATAATAGTTTATAGTCTTTCCAATTATGTAAAGAATAAATGATGCTTATAAAAGACTTTCAACAAACTGTTGCCTTTTTAAAATGATTACACTTGCACATGAAAATAAAACAGAAAGCAATTGTGCTCTTAGCCCTTTGAGAATTGGTTTGATTTATTGTCTATGTGCCATTTTTGCTACTAGTTTTATTGAACTGCTTTAAAATAGATAATAAAATTATTTCTGATGATGATGAAAATCTCTTGTTTTTTTATGGCAGATCTCTGTTTTGACAACTTATGTTTGAAACTGTTAAAGTATTTTCTCATTTTTAAATATCAAATCCAAAATAAATGTGAAAGTTACTCAGTATAAAAGAGAATGAAAAATACTGTTGGATTACTTTTTAACACTATAGTCTGTGGAAAGTCATTGTGTGGGGAAAGATGGGTAGAGAAAGAAAAGATATGCACAACAGGAAGAAAATGATAAAGAGGGTGTGGGGGAGGAAATAAACTTATTTGAGTGCCAAAAGAATGATATATTTTATATTTTACAAAACAAAGTGTCAAGTCCTGATATGCTCGCTTATAAAATCCAGAAAAATTACTACCTAAGTGAAAATTAACACTAGACATTTTTTTATCCTGTTTCTGTTGCTATGGCTCCTGGAAGAACCTTGAAGATTATTCAATGAGAACACAGACTTAGCCATGAGAATAGAAAGAGCAAGTAGAGAACAGAGTCACAGGAACAGTAGGGCTGTATATTCACTGAGATTTCATGCTGTCTCCCATATTTCCTAATCATTACGTGGAGAAACCCAGTGGGTCTAAGCAGTCCCTGGAAATACATGTTCTGTCCACTGTAAGGACTGGCTACTGGAACAGTGTGATATCTGAGAATCAAAACCACTCTAGATTTTACAGCGTGGTCTATACTTAGGGCAAAGACTGTTGTAATATACAGTGGTTATTACATAGTGACTCAGAGACACTCTCAGCATAGAGAAGTGGATCTTGGGAGAAGTGCTACTGATGAAGCATGCTTCAGAACAATTTTACCTAGAACCTTGGAGCAGAGTTCTAAAGAATTCATCTACAGCAATGATTGTGTGAGACCCCGCAGTGCTGCCTTCAAATTAACTTAGAATGTGTCTGAAGACTTTCCCCCAGAACCCTTTTTCTTGACTCTAATGCTGTGTAAACTGCTTATATACTACATCATAATTTTCACATTCTCTTTGCTAACCAGTCTAATTCCGCATTCCTTTAAGAGTTAATTCTTCACCACCAGCAATTTCGGCTTGCCCTGAATAGAGATTACTTGGCCGCCATAGTGAAAGAATGATAAGAGACAAAAAACTCCTTTAGAAAAAAAAAACATTAATTTATGATACTTATACCCTGGTTCAAAACTTGAACTCCTGGATTTGACAAAACACAAACAGAAGCAAATGTATCAGCATTATTCTACTTCATCAAATTCCAGTCTGGACACTAACTCTAGGGAGATGTTTACTCAAGCCCAGCAGGAAGAAACAGAACAACATACATGGTCACCTAAGGGGGGGGGGAACAGTATTTGCAAATCTAAGAGCAGAACGAGGCATGCAACTAATCAAATCAGAGCGGATCAAACTGGACATGGAATGGAGCAGGGCCACAGTTCTGCAGTTCTGCTTACAGTTATGTGTATGCCAAGAAAAGCAACTCACAAAATTTATCCGAAAGGATTTCAAAAGCAAGATTACCACATCAGAGACTAGTAAAAGGTAGAAATTGCATTTGTAAAAACACTAATGGAGTCAAACAAAGAAAACAGTACATTGTTTGGAGCCTTGGCATTCACTTGGTTGCCAGAAACACTGTGTTTGAAGTTTGGGATTCCTGCTATCACTGTTGTAAAGGATGTGAACATCAGGACAGATTTTCTTTGAATATTGTCAGAGGTACAGCAGAAATTTATCAAACAATACATGGACTTAAAACAAGTTTTTTAGGCATATTTTATTTATTTTGCATGTCTTTGTTATGTTGAAAACTATCAACTTAAACCTGATTTATTTAATTATATTATTTAATTATTTGTTATCATCTTACAGAAACTGTAACAGTATCCCTAGGCTTGAATAACTTTGTAAACAAAATAGAATTTTGCTGCTTTTTTCTTTGCATTTAAAAGCAATTACATAATCTACACATTTACTGGATTTAACATTCCTTATCACTATTACAGTTAAATTTTACATAAAATAAAATGCTGTAATAAAGTTGTGGATTTTGAAAGTTACTTTGTATATGAATTGAGGTTACTTTTATAATAAATAATAAATCTTAAATTGAAAAAAGGTTGATAATATTTATATGAAATACTATTGGTCAGATATTGTCAACTGGTTCGGTTACAGGTGCCTCTTCTCTGCAAATTAAAGAATTAGAAGTCAAGAAAGAGTCTTGGAGATTCTCAGCCCTCACTATCAGATACCTGGGAAATCAGGAAGCGGTTCTTAATTACATTAAAAGAATTTAAGAACACTCACTAACAACTACTCAAAGACTACAAAGATACTCAAAGAGAGGCTTGAAGGAAATTAATTATAGTTCAGAAAGCAACCCCATGGCGAGTAAGCTGTGCTTTTGCAGATGCCAGGAAGGAAGAGAGTGGGGAAGGGAGCCAACCTAAGCCATGCTGCTGGGGATGAGGCAATGTGAAAGTCAGCTTACAGTGCAAGAAAGCCAAAGTCTTAATGACAGAGTTACCTAAGCTGTGGTCATTTCTTAATTACAGAGTTACCTAAGCTGTGGTCATTTCTTAATTACAGAGTTGAAAGACACGTAAACTGCGGTCAGTTTCAAAAAGAGAGAGAGAGATAATAATAATAATCAAAACTTTAGAATAATATGTAATTATTAATTGTTTTAATAAGATTCTACAGTTACATAAATTGTAAGGAAAGTAGTAACTACATGACAAAACACTATGATTTCAAATGTTCCTCTGCTGAGTATACTATAACTGTTGATAAAGTTTAAATTAATTGACTTTTAAGTTTCTGGTAAGGAACTTAAATGTGAAGTGACTGAAACACAGATTGCAAAACATGTTTCTAGGGATAATAAAGTGTCTCCTCTTGTCTTCTTGCTGCTAACTAAAGGGGAAAGCACTTTACTTTGATGCATGCTGTATCTTCCAAGTTGAGTGAACAATTCTGATTGAGATTCTTGAGACAAATCAAGATTTTTATTCCACTAGGCAACACATGGTAATCCAGTGCAGTCACCTTAGAGACACTGGCACAAATTAAAAATACTAAGTTAATCAGACTCTTTTCTTTTTTGTTGTTTCAGAATATAGAAATTTCAGCCCATATTTTGACAACTAGCAATTTACATATTAAGTTATGCAGTTAGCAATATGCTTGTGATATTTATAACTCTTAAAGTTCCTCAACTTTATATGTTCAATGAAAATGTTAATTAGTATCACACTATAGTTCAAGACTGTTTCTATGGCAGTTTATAACTGCAGAAGCCTCAATCATTTAATGAAATAATTTTCTTTACTTAAATTGTATTTTCGTAGCAGGTAGTAGTGGCACAAGACTTTAATCTCAGGGCTTGAGAAGAGAGAGACAGGCAAATCTCTATGTTTAAGGTCAACCTTGTTATTTTGGGACTTAGGACTGTTCTATAGTTTTTTTTTTTTTTTTGCTTCAGTTTTGGTAAAATACTTAATATATATGTACTATAGATAACCATCTAGTAGTAAGACCCACAAAACTACTGCTAATGACCCACAAAAGCAATGGTTTAGCATTTTAAATTAGTATTTGTAAGATTTGTAAAATTATTAAAGAGCCCTTGTTAAAAGAAAATATGTCCTAACATAATTTGAACATTCAGACAAATTTTCAATATTAACCTAGTTATGATCCTCTGACACCCTTCAATTTCCCTAAAACTTTGTTTACTTCTTTAAAAAGAATACCACCAAAGCATTACTGAGTTCATATAACCTAGATATGACTGAGCCAAGTAATTTAACATCTTTCTGCACCATAGACAGAAGACAACTTCACCAGAATCTGAAATCAATTGTTTCTTTGTAATTCATTCAATACCATCATAGTGTAAACCACAAGACAGAGATGATGATCAAGGGTGAGTAATTTGTTCTGTGCGTACAATAATGACCTGATTTCCAGATGTTGACATGTATGGATTTACCTACCTTTGGCAGGACCTCAGCCCTCAACTCCTGACTAAACAGGGGAAGGTGACTGGTCACTAAACAGAGCAGCAACTTCCTGATGCTCCCGAAAAGAGCGACTTCATGGAGGAAAACGCTAATTTTAGTTCATAGTGCCAGGTTACAGTCAACTACTACAGGAAAATCACAGTGGTAAGAGCTTGAAGGAGTTGCTCATGTCACATCTATAATCAGGAATAAATAGCAGGAAATGCATGGAATCTTGTGCTTAACATTACATGTAACAAAACAGGTGTCAAGCAAGAATTACACTTCACAGTATTTTGTCTATTTGTATCTGGGAAGTTTAATATCTAATTTATCTTTTATCATAACTAAGGAAAACCATAACTATAATTATCTTCAAATCTACCAAAGAGCCCCCCAGAACAATATAATGTTACCTAAATAAACAGGAAGTGTGTTGTAAGCAACTTCCAAAACTCTAGAATTGACAAAGAGATTTCACTGCCTGAACAGTGACCCAAAGTTCTTTTGTAACATTGAGGCACCCATCTTTAGCCTACAGGCCCAAAGTATCTGGCAGACATTTCCATAAAGCAGGAAATTTAAAAGATGTTTTAACCTATATGTCCTCGCTGTCCAGTTTGATGTCCAGCTTGATGTCCAGCTTCTCGATCAGCTTGGCTGTCTCCTCCTTTCTGAAGTTCATGATGACATCGAACACCTTAAAGATTGGGTCCAGAATGAGCTGGCAAAAGTTGCGAGGCAGCGTCTTCCCATCAGGGCTGTTTGCCGACTTGCTAAATTTGCCATTGGCTGGATTAAAATACCTGTCTCCCCACAGTTTCTTCATCATATCCTCCACTTTCTTGGCCCGTTCGGCTGGCCCCAGTTGGCCCTCACCCTTGGCTGCAAAATTGGCTACATACATCTCTGCGAACAGCTTCAAAGTGAAGGCCCAGCCATGCAAGCCAGAGCCAAAGCCCACAGTGCCAAGCACAGGGTCGATCAGGATATTGCCCATGGGCCCACTCTCGTTCTTGCCATAGGTGGAGATGATGACGCTGACATTCTCCAAGATGCGCTGGGAGGTCTGGTAGAGCTCTTCAGGCTCCAAATGCAGCTCAAGCAGAGCACGGTCCATCTTATTCATCATCAACACAGGCTTGATGCGCTCAGCAATGGCCTTCTGCACCGTCAAGGTCTGCACGCAGACGCCAGACACGCAGTCCACCACCACCAGAGCTCTATCGGTGACATGTAGGGCAGCTGTCACCTCCGAGGAGAAGTCGACCTGGCCTGGAGAGTCGATCAGGTTGATGAGGAAGCCGGAGCCGTCCTTGCTCTGCTTGATGAAGTTCAGGTGGTTCTCAGACAGTTCACAGAAGAGGGAGATGGCGTTTGACTTAATGGTGATACAGCACTCCTTCTCGTCCTTGCGGGTGTTGGTGAAGCGGGTCTCCCCAGCTCGCGCAGAGGCAATGATGCCGGCCTTGCACACCAGAGAGTCCGTCAGCGTGGACTTGCCGTGGTCCACGTGGGCGATGACAGACATGTTCCGGATGTTGGCTTTCTGGTCTACCGTGAAGTTCACCATGGTTGCAGATGGCGCCAGATTCTTACGGGCAGAACAGAAAAGCCAGCCGCGCTGGCGACGGCGGCGGCTGCAGCGGAAGAGCAAGAGATTCAAGTTTTTAAAGAAAGAAATTGAAGAAGATATCAGAATATGAAATGGTCTCTGCTTGGAATTCCCATTTTGCTCTCTTCTACCCTTCCAAAGACCTAAATCAAATACTTTATTAACTAATGTAACAAAACACATTGACAGCATTCAGAGGGAAATCCCACATTACACACGAGAGAGAAAAAAAAGAGAGAGGGGTGGAGAAGGGGAGGGATTGAGGTAAGAAGTAGGAGGGAGAAAGAGAGACCAACATACAGACAGACAGACAGAGACTGGAAGAAGAATGCTATTCATGAAACATGGGAGACATTCTAGGCTTTTATACCGATGACAAAATAAGAAAGATACATATATAAATATCAAATGTTCTTACATACATGTAGTCTCAAAAAGTCCTTTAATCCTTTAGAAATGGGGAAAGAATGCTGATCAGTACTAACGTAGGGAAGAAATGTAGAATTTGGTCATTGTGCGGATCTCTGTGAGTTAGAGGCCAGCCTGGTCTACAAGAGCTAGTTCCAGGACAGGAACCAAAAGCTATGGAGAAACACTGTCTCGAAAAAAAATCCAAAAAAAAAAAAGCCTTTTTGCTATTAGTAAAAAAAAATGTGGAAAGAGATTTTGCAATAGGGTGACTGTAATTAGTAATCATGGTGTACTTTTATTTTTAATTGCTAAAAGAATGAATCTTGCCATTCTCGGCATTTACGAAATATAATTTATGTTGAGAATGATTCTGGTAATCATTTATTATTATTTATTATTCAGAATTATCATTTTGACATCAATAATATAAAATAAAATAACCATATAAACGTTTCCTTGGTATCTTTGTCCAATGATGTATTAGTGTCATTTCAAAGGTGTCACTAAGCAATGTCATGCTTAAGTTGCTGGTGCATAGATTTATCATTTGTATGTTTCTTCTCTTGCATTTATCATTTTTTAAATAACAGGCTTATCTTCTTTATCCTTCTATCACCTGTCACTGTCAGCCCAGGGACACACTATTTAATGGTTAATCAATTCCTCAAATGTTGTGCAGATTTTTTTTGTATTTATCTACTCATTAGAAAGCAAATGAATTCCTTTCTCTATCCTAGCTATTATATTTAATAAGACTCATCTTTTAATTTTAGTAGTTATGCTATGAGATAGTTAAATATTGAGCCAAGACTTATGTTGTAAGGCAGGCTTTGTGGATGCTGCTGTATGGGTCTTCTCACATTGCCAAAACTCAATACCAGAAACTGGAAAGCTTCAAAACCTACTTTTATTTTTACTGCTGTTATGAAGGCTCACGCATATATAAGGTCAAGTGTCTTGGTGTTTTAGGTTCTGTGGGGATTCTTACCTCTCTTATTTTTGCCTGATTGTAACCTGCGTCATTACATGATATGGACGGGCAACTTTTGGTCCTGTTTTGTTCCATAATAATTTTATTTATTATTTGGGAATTTTACATCATGAAACCTAAGCACACTCACTTCCCAGTCTGCCCAGGTCCATCTCCTAACATAGTGACTGCACCTATCCCCAACACCGCCCCCCCCAAAAAAAAAAGGAAGAAAAAGAAAGAAAGAAAGAAAGAAAGAAAGAAAGAAAGAAAGAAAGAAAGAAAGAAAGAAAAGGCAATTCCAATTTGTGTTGCCAATATAATCTCTGGAGCATGGCCAAATTCTTAGCAACGAGTCACTTAAAGAAAATGGTCTTTCACCACCCACCTGCACCCAAAGCCATCAATTGTACACTCAGCATCCTTATCACAATTTTTAAGAGTTCTCTTTGGTGGCTTTCTGTCTAAGTGGTTATCTTTGCATGGAGGGGTAGACGTGGATTAGAGTAGGGGTTGTCACAGAAATTTTCTATGCCACCCTTTTCCAACTGCAAGTCCAGTCATTAATACCATGGAAAACATAGCTTCCTTGTCTTTTATAGTTAGCAGAACCACAGATCATAACAACAGCATAGACCATGGATATCTACATGGTCTCTGGCAGCATATGCCATGGACTTCTGCATGGTCTCTAATGGCAGGACAGCCTATGATTTTCAGCATGGCCTTAGGTGGTGGCTCAATCCAAGGATATTCATATAGCCTTTGGTTTTAACTCAGACCAGGGGCATCAGTATGGTTCCTTTTTGAAAGAATACTAATATCGTTATGAGTTTTCTAACTGGGTATCTAATTATCTCCTAAGGTCCTTAACAGCTTCATTTACTGAATTAGGACTTTCATGAGATGAACTTGAGGGCAGCAGCTTCTTTTCCAGTTTTAACAGCTGCCATTCTGACTACAGTGCTGTCCATAGGACTATTGGCACATTGTTAATGAGCAGATAGATCAAGGCTGCTTGTTGTGTTCATAACATCAGCAAAATGTTTGTTAGTCCCATCATCAGTAGTATATAATGAGACAGGTATATAGCAAGGGCTTATTTATTTTCACTCAGAAAACTCTGGGAAAAAAAGGATTCCTTCACCAATGTCAAAATATTTCTTCACTTTAGGTCTCTGTCTCTGTCTCCTTTCATTGCCTGATGAAGGTTAATATTCAGGAGGATGCCTATATGTTTTTCTTTGGGTTCTCCTTATTTACCTTCTCTAGGATCACTAATTATAGGCTCAATGTCCTTTATTTATGGCTAGAAACCAAATATGAGTGAGTACATCCCATGTTCCTCTTTTTGGGTCTGGCTTACCTCACTCAGGATAGTGTTTTCTATTTCCATCCATTTGTATGCAAAATTCAAGAAGTTATTGTTTTTTACTGCTGAGTAGTACTCTAATATGTATATATTCCATACTTTCTTCATCCATTCTTCCATTAAAGGGCATCTAGGTTGTTTCCAGGTTCTGGCTATTACAAACAGTGCTGCTATGAACATAGTTGAGCATATACTTTTGAGACAGAGACCCAAATTGGAGCATCAGACAGAAATCTCGAGGTCCAAATCAGGAGCAGAAGGAGAGAGAGCATGAGCAAGGAACTCAGGACCGCGAGGGGTGCACCCACACACTGAGAAAATGGGGATTTTCTATTGGGAACTCACCAAGGCCAGCTGGCCTGGGTCTGAAAAAAGCCTGGGATAAAACCGGACTCGCTGAACATAGCAGACAATGAGGACTACTGAGAACTCAAGAACAATGGCAATGGGTTTTTGATCCTACTGCACGTATTGGCTTTGTGGGAGCCTAGGCAGTTTGGATGCTCACCTTACTAGACCTGGATGGAGGTGGGTGGTCCTTGGACTTCCAACAGGGCAGGGACCCTGATTGATCTTTGGGCTGACGAGGGAGGGGGATTTATTCTTCAATAAATAAATAAATTAATTAATTAAAAAGATATTTCTTCACTACACACATTAAACACAAGAAGAAAAATAAGAAGTAACACATACTTTTCTATTTTAAGTATAAAATATTAAGATCACTGATGGAAATCAGAAGATTAATTCATTACTAAGTATTGAAGTTTCATAGTTCCTAAATTTAGCTGTATGTTTTGTTTTTTGTTTTGGTTGTTGCTTTTGCTTTGTCTTTTACATAGGTTCCAGAAATCTTGTTTTTGAAATCACAAAATTTAAACTTTACTCAGAGTGCTATTATAATTAATTGATAGATTTTGTCTTCAGAAGAAAATTATTAAGGGTTATAGGGTCACAGCCATAGCCACCTGTGGTGAGGCCCTGAAGGCAGAGAATGTTAGAAGAAAAAGAAACCACATATATAACACAGTAGGGGTTTTTAAAGGAAAGAGACAGACCCCTTAGTTTCCAGGTATTATAAGTTATATTGTGTTTTCTTTCAAATAATTATTCTATTCTATGTATTCTCAAGTCTTTTAACTTGAACAGAAACAAGCAACAACAAAAAGTATCAGATTCATAAAGCAAGCCTAACATTCCAGAAAAATACTATAAAAAATCAAGTAATTAAGAATCATTTAAATTTGCATATGCTTGTTCCTGGCACATTGTTCTTTCTACCAGATCCTATGATGATCATTTGCATTAAAATGCATGGTGAAAGTTATCTATTCTAGACCCTTCCAACAAAGGATCATTTCATGAGAAGTAAGAATTAATCATTTTAGAATAGGTAACAGTACAAATTAAGTAATAAATACAGGTTTTCCGTTTTATTTGAAGCATCAGATGCAGTCTGTAAGCTAGCTAAAATCCTTAACAGCTAATGCTAAGATGACAAAGTGAGAGAAATATGCATTTTATCATTCACAAGGAAATTGCTATTGCCTTGTTTTGTACCGATAAATAACTCAAACACAAAGATTCCACATCAGGAAAATATTTTATCAGAAAAGCTAAATGCTAAATGATATAAAGGTGACACTAATTCAGAAATCTATTAAATTTTCTTCACTACAGATCATTGAATCTTCATATTGCAATAAATGTGCCTAGTTAATAGCACAGTTAAATGCCTCAGAGAAATGAAAAATGTTATGCAATTTGTGGAAGTTATAAATAAATATCTAGGGATGAATTATGAAAATGAGTATTTGAAACAAATTAGGTAAGATGAAAGTAATACAGAAGTATCAACGTGTGGCAGCCTCAATGTCGTAAAATTATATGGGGTTTGTGTGTGTGTGCATGTGCCTGTGAATGTGTGTATCGGTGGATAGCGGAGTTTGTGTTGCATACACGTCGTTATTTGTATATGTTCAGCTATGTGCACCCATGTATGTACATAGAGGCTGGAACAAAATGACACATGTCTTTATCACTCTTCACCTAGTTCCTAGACACAGGCTGCACCACTGAATATAAACCTCACTATTTCATCCAGGGAGCCATTTCTTTTTTTATTCTCCAAAGACAAGTCTTACCAGAGCATGTGTTCTTGCCCAGCCTCTTATATTAGAGTCAGGGACTAGAACCCAGTTCCTCATGCTTGTGGAGTAATTGCTCTTATTCATTAATCTACCGCTCCTGTCTTAAGTGTATTGTTTTTTGTCAGGAATTAATTATGAAACAACACAGATTTAATTAATTATGCTGCCCAGGTTTATCTGGGCAGTTCATGAGTTCTAGTCTATTAATTCTAGGACATCACTGAATTCAGTCCAAGTTGCAACTCAGCAAGCTAGATGTTAGAGATTCTACTATTAAACACCAGAGAGACCATTACTGGGAAAGAATATGCACTGAAGCCTTGGTGCAACCCTAGTAGCTTTGAATTTTGCATTCTCAGATTACAATTCTGTCCAAGACATCTCAGGATCCTCTTTATTTCTCTTTCATATCAAAAGAAAGAGAAGAAAATCATCTCAGCAAAATTTTGAACTGCAGTCCGAGAGCCACCAAAATTGTATATACTGCTAATGTTAAGTAAATTAAACTAATTGCCCACTGTCCCTTGAGAATCCAGGGGCATTCTACTTTCAGACAGATATTCTTTATTTGCATTTCATGTTATCATCCATAATACAGTAGAAATTACTTTAACAAGAAGGCATACCATTCCATATTGTGCATATTGACACATGGGGATTTGTCCCACAGATGCTCTGCCCTTGAACACTGAACTTGAAATGAATGAATGAACACCCATAGCAAAGGCAACACACATACTCCTGCAAACTCGTCTTTCATTTTGTCATGTCCCTGACTGGGCGATATAAGCTGTGCTTGAGTGCCTACCCATCCTAGAAGAATTAGGTTCATAGGAGATAAAAGGAGTGTAAGAAAGTGATTTTATTGAAAACAATATTATACTTTCCAGATTTTAATTTTAGATTGTCATATGCTCATAACTCTTTAGTCTTAGATGATAAATGAGAGTCATCACACTGTCACTGTTTACTGGCTTGCTTTGTGTCCTGCTTTTCCTTAGAGTCCTTCTTATGTGCTACAGTTCTGTCATAACAGTCTTTATCACTCTCTTAGTCTGACTCTCATTTTCAAGGCAATTCAAATAACTTCATGATAAAGTAATAAATATATGAATTTTCCCAACCTTAATCACATCAATTCTCCTTCACTAATCTGGCCAACGACGCATCCCTCATTGAAGGTGTCTGCAGCTCTTCTGTACTGACTTGTTACCTTGCATCCTCACAGGTAGAAGATGTAAGCAACCAATCCAGAATCTCCTTTTTATGCTCTTAACTTACAAAAATCATTTATAAAATGTAACTCATTTTCAGTTTATAAAAGTCTTAAATTTTTTCAGATTTCATATTCAAAAGGACAGAAGAATTAGCTGAAACTGAGTGGGAATATTCTGATTTTAATAGAAGTATAAAAGCTTAAGGCTAATAAAAAGTTCTTCAATTGTACATACAGTTCTAGTGTTTTCAGTTAAATATAAAGTGAGATTCAGACACTTAATTGATCTGTGAGAATAATTTATTCAATATCATTGAATTAATATCCATCATCACAGGCTGATTTAAAAGGAACATTCTTCAACACGAAGCTTATTGCCAGCACTACTTGCACATGAATAATATGGCTACATATGATACATGTTATTATTAGATAATCAATGTAAGGTTGAGGAGATTTTGGAATATTCAATAAAAATATATAATAGAAAGGCATTTTTGCTCAAAATTCTATCACAAAATATTGCTGTTAATTTGTTTTTTATTTAGTGTTATCTTAATTATATAGGTCATGTTATAACAATAAATATTATATATTTAAATAGATATCAAATAAACATAGAATACTATATAGCATAATTAAATAATATACATTTACATATATTAGTATATACTATATGTTATTTTGTATCTTGAGTTTTGAATTTCGTAGTTAAATGAGACTTTTCCAAAAGGATCCTTAAAGTCTTTCATAGCTGCATAATATCCAATCACTTACATATTATCAAAGCATTTAAATACTATCAATTATTAAGTTATTCTGTTTCAAGTCTATTGTCATGCATTCCACTTCATGACTCCTGGCTGAAATGTTATATAATATGCACTTAAGACCATTTATCTGCCTGATGTTATAGTTAACGCTATGATCAGTTCTTCTCAAATCTGTATGCCTGCAACTCTGGTTACAGCTAGATATTTCACATGAACTCTAACACCAAGTTTTTACTCTAGATGCCTCAAGAGAAATGAAGACAGCCAGAAAAATATTTTTAGCCTCTCAGAGGATGAATTTGGGAATAGGAATGAAGAAAATGTTTCAATTTGAAGCTTACTCCTTTTCTCCTTAGTTTGAAATCTATAATTGTGAGGCCACTGCGTGCCCTAGTGTGCCTTTGTGGCTTACCATTAACAATACAGGCTTTGTTCTGCCAGGGAGGGTTTTGGATGTTCAAGGAAGTCTATAATCAGCTGTCCAGGCCTTTGATTTTGGGCTTCAACATCAGGAAGCCTGTGTTGCCACATAACTAAAGCATGTTCTCTTAAAGGTTTTTCAGGGTCTCAGTTCTCAGGCAGAGGATAAGTTTGCTATTTATATAAATTCAGTGTCCAAGTTTCTGAACCTTTCAATAGTTTTCAAAACACTGTCAAAGCAAGGTGATCCTAATTTGTACTCTCAATAATGGCATTTGGCTAGAGAAGATATATATATAAACTCTTAGGAGCCTAATCAGCCTAAACACTAAAAAAAGTCCAATGCTATTTGATGATTACTTAAGGTAACGAAATTTAATTTAACCGAGGGTATATATTTTATATATTTAAGGTTTTAAATAAAGTTTTAAATTGATTATAATTTAATGAGGGGGTATAAAATATGAAAGGAGAAAAGGGGAGCAAGTATGAAGACAAGAAGGATTTACAGCCCTAAAGTGGTATTTACTGAAGAGGGAAAAACATCTATAAACTTGTTATGGGATTAACTATATGAAAGTCACTGAGACAATTGTCAATTAAGCCAATAAGTTAAGAATATCAACATATACTTTAGGTCAATGGGGTTACACATCATTAGGCAGATAAAACATCATATTCAGTTGTGAAAGAGCTGTAAGTTTCTTCACGGGGACTAGAAACAAGATAACAATCCCCACCTTCATCATGTTCTGTAATACAGCACTGGACTTACTACTCAATAGAGTTAAGCAAGAGAAAGAAAATAAAGTTACACAGAATGGATATGTAAAAGTAAAACTGTCTCTGTCTTATGACAAGAGCTTACAATAAACAAAACACATGTCATCACAAATAATGTACTAGAGAAGTCTGTGAATTTGGGGTACAAAGTCTACACATAAATATTGTGTTTTATATTAAGTGACAAACTATCTAAATGTAAGTCTGAGAAAAGTTTTCTATTTTGTCTAGCATTCTGAATATAATTGAATGGATTTACTCAATGAGAGAAGTAAAGAATTTATATAATGAACACCAAAAAATATCAATGGGAGGATGTCACAAATACATGAAAATGCAGACAACATTCAGCAATAGGTGATTTCAGTACCCAAAGTCGTCTTTAGAGTCTGAACATTCCACATTGACTTCTAATGACTAACATAACAATCACAGAAAATCTAGTCTTATAATTCATATCCTGCCAACAAATGTCCTGAAAAACTACAAAATTTTTTGAACAAGAGGAATGAATCTGGAGAAACCACACTTCTTGATTTTAAATTGTATTACAAAGTTGTGGTAATCAAAACAGAACAGCACAAGAACCATGGAACAACATGAAAATTCCAGAAGAAACCAAGTGGTTTCACATCAAGTCATTTTCAATAAAGTTACCTTGAACACAAAAATAACATACAAACTTCTCCTAATATAGCATAGACACTGGACATGCACAAAGGATTAAAATGATTGAATCCTTATCCTGTATCACTCCCCCAAAACCCCTCAAAATATACTCAATTTAAAGGTAAAGTATAAAATCATTAAAATATTAAAAAAACAAGAAAAATTCAAATCAATGTCAGTGAAAAATTTTTATGATACCAAAACTAAAGATAATTAACAGCCAAAATAGCAAGGCAGATTATATTAAAGTCAATGTGATGACAATCCTCAGTAAGGAAGTACTTAGTGACTACATTAACTTTTAAAGGATTAGTAGTAAAAACAGTGGTTGGGGAAATGGCTCAGTTGGCAATGTGCTTTCCATACATAAAAATCTGCGTTGGTCTCCAGTACTCACAGAAAACACTGGATATGGAATCACACACTTTCAATTCCATCAATGAGGAAGGGGAGAGATAGGTGTTCGTGGGCCTCACTGTCTCAATTAGCAACCTCCAAATCCTTCTGAGAGACCGTGTTTCAACAACAAGGTGGAAAGCTGTGGAATATTCCTTTGTACTGTGTGAATATGTCGCTATGATTGGCTTAATAAGCAAGTTGACTGGCCGATTTGAACTGGATAAGTTTAAGTGATAAAGCCAAAGGGAGAATGCTGGGAGGAAGAAGGGTGGAATTAGAGGAGGTGCAAGCAGAAACAGAGAGAAGCAAGATGGCGTACCCTTAGTGAGAAAAGGTACCCAACCACACGGCAAATCTTAGAAAAGAAATATGAATTAATGTAAAATATAAGAGTTAGATATCAACAAGCCTGAGATATTAGATGAGCATTTGCAACTAATATTAAGTTTCTGAGTGATTAATTGGGAGTGGCCAGCAGCACAGGAAAACTCCGCCTACAGATAGCTCCTAAACGACAATATTTGAGATTACCTGCTGGCCTTCACATATGGTCACATATGTGCACTCACACTCACACAAACAGATGCACATACTGGCACACTATACATACAGAAAAAAGTATCCAAGATAAACAAAGACATAAACCACTCAAGAACAATAAAACAGAGCAAAACACAAAGTTCTAATAAAATTTGTAAACTATCAGAAAAAGAAGGTATTTAAATCACTAATAAGTACAGGAATAGATACTTGATATTACTAACTGTCAGAGACTTACAAAATAAAAAAAATATGACTATCACATCACATTTACTAATGTGACAATTACTAAAAATCCATGAGATAGTCGATGAGAATTAAGGCATGAGAACCTCCACGGGCTGCTGGTGTTTCTATTAATAGACACAGCCAAAATGCCACGAACCTTTACTCTACTTAAAGAATTACAGGCAACTAAGAAATGCTGAGTGAGTGAGATGTATTTTTCTCCACTGAAGCACACCCCTTAATTATCTAAAACCAAACGGCCATCCCTGAAAATATACATGCAAAGACTATACAAACTGAGGAAGCTACAGCTACATATAATTTATAAGTATATATATTTTGCACACAGTAAATATAAAAAAGAAATCATGATCTGAGGGAACAAAAAGAGGTATATGGAAGGATCTAGAGGGGAAAGGGAAGTAGAAAGTGATGGAATTATATTCTAATTTCAAAAATAAAAGAAATAATAAAATATATTTGATGAAAAAAGATCGACCTATCATATGATCCAGTAATATCATTTTCTGCTATATATCCACAGCAATTACAATCATTATCCCAAAAGGTAGCCTCCATGTTCATAGAAACAGTATTGACAGTTGCCAGGATATTGAAGTAACTTAGATGTCCATCAATGGATAAATGAATAAATTTAAATGAAGCATACCAACACAATGAAGTTAAGGGGCACGTATAGAGAAGGGGGCTAATTGGAAAGAGAACAGGGATTAACAAGAGAGGTTAGATGCAAGAAAGGATAGAATGGTGAATATGATCTAAATGCAATATATACACATATAAAATATCATAATGAAACCCATTATCATATACAATTGATATGTTAATAAAAATAAATACAATCTTGTGAACTAAACCAGGTACAGAAAGATAAGTAGTTTGATACTATGAAAAAATTCTCCACCTGCAGTTTCCATAGAGGAGGAATTACATGTTATTCTTTAAGTGTCTTAGTTAAGATTTTATTACTGTGGTAAAGACCATATAACAAAAAGCAGCCTGGAGAACAAGAAATATATTGGCCTTACGCTTCAATATCACTGTTCATGATTAACGAAAGTCAGAGCAGAAACTCAAAACAGGCCAGAAATCTGGAAGCAGGAGCTGACGTAGAGGCCTTGGAGAAGTGTTTCCTACTGTTTTTTTTCCAGTGTGCTCTCAGCCTGCTTTCCAACCTAGGAACACCTTCTCAGTGACGGTATTATCCACGGTGGTCTTGGCTTTGCCTCATCAATCATTAACCAAGACAGGCTCCATATACTTGCCTACAGGCCATTCTGTTAAAAGCATTTTCTCCATGAGCTTCCTTTTTTCCAGGTACCTTTAGTTTGTGTCAAATTGGTACAACCAGACAAAGGCATGCACGGACCACCTGCACATTGAGGTTACAAATTTTGAATTGCAATGTGAACCAAGCTAGAGACATAATAGCATAGTAGAGTAACTAAGTTGTCTCTACACACTTGAAATTTGGTGACTATAGAGAATTCTTGTGCATACAGATTAGCACTAGTGAAAGTTAAACAAACATGCTTCTTTCTTCAAAGGAATGAGATGTTGGCCTGTTTTCCTACCTGGAATGTTGGGAGGAATGAAATTTATTTCCTGGTGATCATTTGCTATCTGTAGAGTCAAGATTCACTAGAATTCTCCAGGGTATTATGTTTGCTTATCCGAGATGTTTCTCCCCTAGATCCTGAGTGTTTTTTTCTCAGTCAATAAAGTCCATCCTTGGGAGAGATATCACTTGTATTTTCAAACACCCTATGTAATTTCTGTGTTATCCTAGTGAGTCCGTCCTTGGGAGAGATATCACTTGTATCTTCAAACACCCTATCTAATTTCTGTGTTATCCTAGTGTCAGGTCAAGTCCAGCTCTCACAAGAGGCAGTAATACTGACCTCAGTCCTTCTCCCTAGACCCTTACCTTGATCATTGTTTTTGAGAAAACATCACTGATCTCTATGAAGAGGCCATATGAATTTTGTAGTGTTCCATGGCTTAGATGTTTTAAACTTTTCTGTACACAGAGTACTTGGTTAATTGTCATCAGAAAAATTCCTGATGCAGCCTGGAGTCCATGGGAGAATCATACTTTGAGATGGAGTTACCTCCTTGGTCATGTCTCAGGGATTACAGATGTACATCCCCATATCTGGCTTTTAGGTGTGTACTGGAGATCCAGCTCGGGTTCTCATGCTATCACATGAAGAACTTTATTAACAAAAGCATTTCCTTAGTCACTGTTTAATAATTAGGGGAGAATTTACTTTGCCTAACCACTCAAAACTTTTTTTCTACTATAATCATTTTTAAAGTATATAAAGAACCTCATTGCTTACTGTTGAGCCACCGAAAATTTTAGTTCAACTTATTTTCTGCCTTAAAAAAATGACTGAACTATTATCGTCTGATTGGCAGACTGTGCAGAACCATCAGATACTGTGCTCATTTGAAGCATTGCGATCTTGAGTTTTACTGAGCCTCACGAACAGTCCCAGCTCAGTAGCCCTGCCCTCCTGACATAAGGCAGCCAAGCCGTGTGAAGACTGTCAAAAACCTGAGAGCAAAACTTGTAAAATAATCTCTCGGCTTCTGTTTATCTTGGTGGAGATATTGAATTGTTTACTTCCCTTGTAAATGAGACAGACTTCCAACAAAACAGCAGATGGTGAGCAAGGAAAAGGCCGTGGCCAAATTAGTGAATTCATCTTTGCGGCTTGTTACTTCTCAGTTGTTCTCAAATATTTGTTGTCTGACAGCTACTTTAATGACCCTCTGGGTAAGGGAAAGTAAAATGGTTTCTTCTGTTAAATAACAACAACAATAAAGAAATAAGTAAAAATGAATAAATAAATGAACAGATGATAAGTGACACATAAACCATCACATTATTTCTGAAAGATTTTTTTTTTTTATTTTTAAAGACTAATCAGTTTTAATCTGCTTTGAATGCTAGTAAATGAGCAGTTGTTACAGGGACAGAAAAGCCCTGCCCAGTCCCCACCGCAAGATCAAAAAGACTTTAAAATTAAAAAAAAAAGGAGTAAGTCACTCACTAGCTGTAATTTCAAAGTTGGAAGATTTACCGTGAAAAAACGAACACAAATAGTTTGGCATACCGTTTTACTATTAAACTGTTTTGTCATAGCTCCATCTTGTGGCCAAATTTAAACTAGCTCTCAATTCTAAAAAAAAAAAAAAAAAAACAGGGCTATATTGAGCTACAATAAAACTTCTACTAAAACGACCAGTGCATCTTAAGATTTGTATATTACTGATTTTTAATTAGACTTTTATGTTACTTTTCTAATTTATTTCTATCTAAAATTCCAAAATATTATTGGGTTTGGTGACCCTAGTTGTGATATTCCAGTGTAACTGAGGCAGGACAAGAGGCTCAGAGATTCAGTTTAGAACAGTGCTTTTCAACTTGTGGGTGAGATCACTTTGAGGTCAAATGACCCTTTCACAGGAATTGCCTAAGACAGTTGAAAAACACAGATATTTGCATTATTATTTATAACAGTAGCAAAAGTAGTTATGAAGTAACAATGAAAATAATTTTATGTATGGTGCCTCTTCAACAGGAGGAATCGTATTAAAGGGTTACAGCATTAGGAAGACTTAGAATCACTGTTTTAAAGCACATGTTTTAAACAGGAACAATTTAAGACCTTTTATCTTATAAATCAATTGAAGTACTTTCCAGACTAAAAAGAAAAGGGCTTAATGATTTTTAAAGACAGTCATGTTTGAGCAAAACGATAAAGTAAAGAAGAACCCCAAATAAACAAACAAACAACAAATGAACAAAAACATGAATACATCATGTTGCATATATGAACTTCAAAAAACAAATGTTTCTAGCTGCTAATATTTTTAAGAGTACTAGAAAATGAAGTATATTATTAGTCAACTGTTAACATGTTCACATTCTAAGGGTTGGTGAAAAGACCACAAATTCATTTGAACTAAAAGTATGATAGATACAAAAGTGTAATGAGACAAAGGTCATCACGACCCCATATTTGTAGCAGAGTTTCAGTAAATGCCTCCAAGATTACACTTCTGTGTTCTGGTCTGGTTGGTGTAATAAGATGTAGGTCACCTCACTTCAGTTTCCTTAAATGTCATCTGAAAATACTTAATTCTCATCTGTTCTCAACAGTGTAATGCATTCTGTGTTAGTTTTTTTCCCCTCACAGAGCAAAATTACTATTGTCCAATCATGGGCATGGTTAAAGTAATCTGCCTTCAATGTTCTAAGTCCACAATCAGAAGGGCCACAGGGAATAATTGCCAGGGAGGAATCTTATATCCAACATCCCTCTGCATACTTGCAAAGTGTTGCGAGAGTGAAAAGAAACTGGGGCTCTTCAGGGTGGAAGGTATTAAAAGTTTCCACAGGGCTAACCCTGCAGTTTGTCAATATTTCGACCTCAACCAGGAGTGCCTTCCCCAGTAATAAATTAGTGTAGGCTTTACTGTATTTAGTTTTACTTCATGACTACCTGAAAGTGTAGCAACACAATGTGGGTGTTCTCACCAGGAGCCAGAGCTTAGAGCATATGGCCTCCACAGGTTGTCTTGCCTCTCGTGTAGTTGAGATGTGGAGCTGTTTATGGAGTTCTGATCTCTATTCACGAATCATTTCTCACATGTCTCTCCCGGTGATATTCCTATCCTGTCCACTGATATCTCTTGGAAGGAAAGCTCACAACTGGGTTTCTTAGTGTGCACAGCCACTAACCCTCCTGCCCCACAGCTTGAGCTAAGAGCATATGGTGCCCACAGATTGTCTTGCTTCTTCTGTAATTATAACGCTGGGCTATGCATGAAGTTCGAACCTCTATTCAAGGAATCATTATCAATTGTCTATCCTGGCGATATTCCTTGGAAGAAAAGCTAACAATTAGTAATTGTTCACGATGCAAAAGGAACACAGCCATTTGCCTTCTTGTCCCAGCACTTGGGAGGGCAGAGGCAGGCAGATCTCTGAGTATGAGGCCAGTCTGGATCATAGTCTATTGAAATTAAACAGTAACACAGCACATTGCAAAGAGTGCATGGTAGAATTAAATACCCATGCATATCATATGTTCTCAGAATCCTATTACACTTCCCATGTCAACTTCTTTTTTTTCTGTTTACCTAAACATATTTCTTTTAAAATTAGTTAAAATGCACTTTTTTTTCCCTGATAGATTTTTTTAACATAAATGTTAAGTACTCTCTTTGCAGAGTTATTTGTTCTTCTTCAGCATGTCTAGTAACATGTACTGCCCCATGATGTCTGTAGATCTTTCCAAGGGTGAAAAGTGACTAGCTACATCACAATCATGTACTCTAGGAAGCCAATGATGGGTGATGCAGAACTGGCTTCTGCTGCAAAATGTACTCAGCTTGAATTCGTACATGAATTTATAAAACCAGACGACTAGAGATTTTATAATAACTCAGGGGCTACCTGTACTTCAGGATGTTTGAGTTCCAGTGACCACTGCCCATATTCATTTCCCTATTAAGAATCACACGTTCCATACATATTCTCTAAATGGATATTGAGCATATCTTATGTTTCCTGTAGCATCAAAAAATTTTGATATTTGTTAGAAGAATGTGTCATTGTCCACAGTTTGTATGAATAAAGGAACAGCCTTTGGTAATACTCTAATAAATCAAGTAAGAAATGTTATTTGATGTATACACAGAGATGCCATTGCTGTTGGTACTACTGGAATGGTAACAACTCAGCTTATATCACTTAGAATTGTAGATTTTTGTTGCAAAATTCCTACCAGGAATTTGAAGGTTTCAGATAACATTCTGGCAGTGGAGGGTCATTTAAGTCTGATCTCCAAAATATATAAAGAACTCAAGAAACTAGACCATAAAAGGCTAATCAGACCAATTATAAAATGGGGCACTGAGTTGAACAGAGATCTCTCAACAGAAGAAGTTCAAATGGCAAAAGACACTTAAGGTCATGCTCAACTTCCTTAGCGATCAGGGAAATACAAATCAAGACAACTTTAAGATACCATCTTACACCTGTCAGAATGGCGAAAATCAAAAACACCAATGATAGCCTTTGCTGGAGAGGTTGTGGAGAAAGGGGTACACTCATCCATTGCTGGTGGGAATGCAAACTTGTGCAACCACTCTGGAAAGCAGTGTGGAGGTTTCTCAGGAAATTTGGGATCAACCTACCCATGGACCCAGCAATACCACTCTTGGGAATATACCCAAGAGAGGCCTTATCACACAACAAAAGTATATGCTCTACTATGTTTATAGCAGCATTGTTTGTAATAGCCAGAACCTGGAAACAACCTAGATGCCCTTCAATTGAAGAATGGATGAAGAAAGTATGGAATATATACATATTAGAGTACTACTCAGCAGTAAAAAACAAGGACTTCTTGAAGTTTGCAGGCAAATGGATGGAAATAGAAAACACCATCCTGAGTGAGGTAAGCCAGACCCAAAAAGAGGAACATGGGATGTACTCACTCATATTTGGTTTCTAGCCATAAATAAAGGACATTGAGCCTATAATTCGGGTTCTTAGAGAAGCTAAATAAGGAGAACCCAAAGAAAATCATATAGGCTTCCTCCTGAATATTAACCTTCATGAGGCGATGAAAGGAGACAGAGACAGAGACCCACAATGGAACACCGCACTGAAATCTCAAGGTCCAAATCAGGAGCAGAAGGAGAGAGAGCACAAGCAAGGAACTCAGGACCACGAGGGATGCACCCATACACTGAGACAAGGGGTATGTTCTATCGGGAACTCACCAAGGCCAGCTGGCCTGGGTCTGAAAAAGCCTGGGTTAAAACCGGTCTCGCTGAACATAGTGGACAGTGAGGACTACTGAGAACTCAAGAACAATGGCAATGGGTTTTTGATTCTACTGTACCTATTGGTTTCGTGGGAGCCTAGGCAGTTTCGTGTATGCTCACCTTACTAGACCTGGATGGAGGTGGGTGGTCCTTGGACTTCCCACAGGGCAGGGAACCCTGATTGCTCTTTGGGCTGACGAGGGAGGGGGACTTGATTGGGGGAGGGGGAGGGAAAGGGGAAGCTGTGGGGAAGAGACAGAAATCTTTAATTAATTAATTAAAAAAAGAATTTGTCAAGTTTTATTTTATTACCAATGTCTGATTTGTTTAGTATGTAGTTTGATCTAAGTTAGGTGACTCATTAATTGCTGAGATTAAGTAAATAAGACTCACTATCCAGAATGATTACTAGGGTAAACCACAACATACTTGGAGGTATGCATGCATAGAAAAAATATGCCAGAAAGTAATACAAGCATGGTTCATGTGCTATTTTGGAAATGTTATATAGCTTATTATGCCATGGTCATCCTGTCATTAAAAAAAATAAAACATGCCTTTACTTCATTTTTGTGTTAATTTAATGTTTGCTTCTTTGTTGCTGTGAAAAAACTCTGACAAATACGAACTTAGAGAAATGGTCAGGATTATTCTTTTGACAGGTTATGGTAAGCTATGGTAGGAACTCAAGGCAGAAAGCTGGAGGCAAGAGGTGAAGTAAAAAGACCTTGGAGGAATGTTGCTTACTGGCTTGATTCATAGGTTTTCTAAGCTACTTTTCTTATATAACTCTGGCCCAATTGACAAGAGCTTATATTGACCATAAT
Organism: Alexandromys fortis; assembly: GCF_014885135.2. Lineage (NCBI taxonomy): Eukaryota > Metazoa > Chordata > Mammalia > Rodentia > Cricetidae > Alexandromys > Alexandromys fortis. The sequence continues at coordinate 525,384 of NW_026068057.1, forward strand.
GATCTAGACCCTCCTACATCAGTTAAAAATCAAGAGAATGACCAGCATAGACATGCCCACAGGTGAATATGATAGCATAAATTCTTCAATTGAGGATTCTTCTTCCTTGGTATTTCTAGGCTTCCATCAATCTGACAGAAAATAATGATGATTAATATTATTGGGCAATGTTTTTCCTCAGTCAGAATATTCAAAATTTTTGAAAATTATAAATGTATAGTAAATAGTTTGACAAAATCTCCAGTTACAATCATTTCCAATGTTAGACACAATTTTTAGACCACAATTAGTTGTTTCCATTCCATGTCATGCAACAGAAACTTATCTCAGACTCTGTTCAAAGTCATTTCCCACAATGGGAAGAAGAAGATATCTTAAATAACAAAATAAACATCCTCAAAACCTGCTGTAGATGCTTCAATATGAACACACTTTGGTTAAATCTTCGTGAGGGATAATAGAGAGGACTGGTAACTAACTCGGGCTTCCTGTTAAAAACATGAATTGCCAAACTGAAAATGAGTATTTAGTGGCATGTCAATCTCAGCTGAGTATCTTTTCATTTAATTTTTCCACATTTCAAATGTGTTTGTGTGCATGTGCATGTGAGTGTATTTTTTAAATAAAACTGAATTTCCCACTTAAAAAAAAAAAAAACAATTGAGCTGACATTGGGAATACAAGTTTGCCATTAACCTTTTCCCCTTGTCATGCATTATTTTTAACCAACTCAGTATCTGTTCCCTTTTTCATTTAGGAAAAGTACACTCTCCTTATTCTGTTTAACTAAAATGTTTGTAAAATTCATTCACACTGCCTCAATTGCTAGAGTAATAGATTATTCTGGACCCAGTTAGGAAATAGTCAAAAGCCATAAAACCATCTCCAAGGGTGGAAAGTTTTCACCGTAGTATACACCGATGACTTTTCTTGCCCCACTCTCCTTTAACTCTTCACATAGCTTCAATGGTCAGGCTTACAGGTCACTCCCAAGCCTAGTGAAAGGAAATTCCTCTTCACTAATTTTGGCTCTGTGGAACTCTTAACCACAATTCCTTCCTCTGCTAACTGCAACTCCTTCCATCTAGGCAGCAGCTAGGAGAGTTTGAAAGCTTGAAAATTTTTTGTGAGATTAGTCAGATCCATATGTTTTGCCTCAAAATATAAATTCCACAAAGATAGGTCATCATGAAGATGTCTCATTTTGTTGTTCCTAGAATTGAATAGAATGTTGAGACAATAGAATATATGAGCAGGGCTGATGAGCTCTCAGAGTTCTATTTGAGTACCTGATACTTAAGTTCCAACTAATAACAGAGTGCTGCTTCTCTCTTCATTCTTCAAGCCTAGGTTTTCCCTAGGAAATTCTGAAAAGTTATGCTGGGCATACACTCTGCCAGTCAGCATTATAATTCAGTGTTAATCATACATCATTCATCTTCACTGCTTAAATTTCAGGCACCCTTATGTGCTCTTTCTATATAATATTTTTGCCTAAGTTTAAAATTCATCTCACTGATATTTTGTTTTGTTTTGTTTTGTAAAAGAAGTGGCAAGTAAATTGTTTTCATATTTCCTTATAAAATAGTTTCATAAGTTTTAAATATTCACATCCTGAAAGGAGCCTTTCATTCTTTTTCAATTGGTTAACTTTTTTATTGAAATAAGTTTGCATTCACACCTCATTAGTCTATGTTTTAATGTTGTTTTTTGACAACTTTGTGTGTATTTTTAAATTACATTGGAAATAAATCAAGACGCATTGGTAGTCACTGAGCAATTTAAATGTGCTCTTAGCAGCTTTAGCAGATTGCTGTATATAATCAAATTTAGTATAGATAATTTCATTAAGTAAAGTTTAAAACTGAAATATGAGCCTTTACTCAGATTTTGCAGAAAGTATTATAGATTTTTCCTTAGTATACTTTGCTACTTCAATAGCTAATTTAGGTAAATCAAATTAAAAACAACATGGCACAATATTGCATCTTTTTATTTTTTATTGAGAATAGGAAAAAAAAAGTTTCCACCTCCTCCCAGCCTCCCATTTCCCCCCCTCCCCCCCCTCTTCTCCCC
>NW_026068057.1:527961-543395 GCF_014885135.2 Alexandromys fortis
GGACTAACTGGGGACATCGCCTTGGGCTCCTGGGAGCCACTCTAGATTCAAGTCTCTTGCCAACACTAAGGTGCCCTTAACTAAGATGTGTGCTTCCCTGCTCCCCTACCCAACCTTCTTTTATCCCAATCTTCCTGAGGTAACCCAGACCCAAAAAGATGAACATGAGATGTACTCACTCATAATTGGTTTCTAGCCATAAATAAAGGTCACGGAGTGTATACCTGGTGAACCTAAAGAAGCTAAATAAGAAGGTGAACCCAAGAAAAAACATATAGTTATCCTCTTGGCTAAGGGAAGTAGACAAAATTGCCGGGGAGAAAAGTGAGATCTTGGGGGTGGGGTGGGTTGGGGATAAGGGGGGACGGGGAGAGAAAAGTGAGAAGGGGAGGATTGGGGGAACTTGGGGAAACAATATTGCATCTTAATCTACACAGTAAAGAACAAAGAAGTTTTTAACTAATCTCCTTTCTGTAGCTGCATAAAGTGTATATTTTAAGATTGTAAGTAAACTTTACAGTTGAAATTGAGCCATACTTTACTTCTGAATCTGGTCTCTGTCTGTATTTACAAGATTCTCCAACTTATAAGCTTGAAAATAAAGAAGAGCCCATTAAAGCTGAAACAGAAAACAACTATTTTCTAGCATCCCTTGGGCATGCCATTTAGGTGTATCTTCCTCTAGATGAAAAGATGACCATTGTATGGGGAAGGGAGACCACCAATTTCAGAAGATGCTGCATTTGGGGTCTGAATAGCTTAGTCCTCAGCTTGGTGCTAGTGAGAAGAGGTGCAGCTATTAAGATGTTGCACTATTTAAGAGTGTTTTAGATCCTGCCTTTGAAGGGGATATTGAAACTCTTTTCTGCTCTCTTCCTTTCCCAGTCATAAAGAGAACTCCTTCCTCTGCATATATCCAGCTCTGATTCACAGCCTCATCACACACCTAAAATCAATGGGACCATGGATGTATGGCTGAAACCTTCAATGCAGCCAATGTAAACTTACAACTTTTTAAGCCAAGTATTTCAGGTATTATATGTAGTGAAAATTCTAATTGGTTTTAATAATAAAATCTCATAATCAGATATTATGGGGTGAAAGCTGAAAGATGAGAGAAACAGCCAATCACTAGAACATTTTACTGCTACAAAATTCTCAAACCAAAAAGGGTATCCTTTCTCTACAAGTCCTCAATTTACTGCCTTAACCTTCTATCTCCTCCCACCCTATATTCCTCTCTTTGTCCAGCTGTATCCCTTCCTGTCTCCCCCTCCCTAGTGTTGGAATTAAAGGCATGAGACTCCCAATTACTGAAATTAAAGTGGTGCGCCACAAGTACCTGGCCTCTAAAACTAACCAATGACTCACTCCACTCTCTGATTCTCAGGCAGGCTTTATTTGTCACAGCACAAGCAAAATATCAACACACAGTTATAGTCAAGTATTTCAGAAGGTCAGAACAATCAGCACATCAACTACCAGACTCAACAGAAATGGTGGACAATGTGTATCCTCTCAAGAGCCATGATATGAATAGTGGTGCAAATTCTGACATTACATTTTCCACCTTGATTTTGAGCTCACAGCCCCCTGAGTTTCTGAAAATTCTTTTGAGGTAACAAAATCTATAATGTATTCAACATCACACTAAATGTTCTTATAGTTAATTTGCCTTGCTATTTAATATTCCTTATGAAATACTGTCAATCTTTAGCAAAATTTAAATTTATATATCTATTTTAACTCTCAATAAAAGTTGAAAATTTCATCATGTCTTCTTAGTGTTTTGGAGAATAAAGTTCATGATTCTAAATTTTAAATTTGTGACAACTTTACTAAAATGTTTTACTAATAAAATTGTTTTTATGTATGTAAGAAACTGTCATAAATATTATAGATTAGGTGATAACCAATCCACAGGTGATTCAAGAAAGTGTGTGCGAGTACAAGGGCACATAGTAATGGAACATCAGTGGCATGCTCAGTCTGCTAGTGAGTCAGTGGGGTGTTCCCGATCTGAGATCCAAAACAAGGCTAGGTGAGAAGGCAATGCAGGACTATGGAATATATTTTTTTATCTGTACACAGAGAATACACAGGCTTAATTTAACCATATCTCTAAGTCTATAAGTTCTTTCCTTTATTTTATCTAATTACCACAAATGATAATGCTTAGAGGAGCTTTAGAGTTTTAGAGTGGGAAGCGGTATCACAATCCAATGAAGGAAAAACAAGTTGGAGAAAAATATACACTTCAATAAGAAGGTAATTTAACAACAACAGCACACATACCTGGCGTGGACCAAAAGGCAACCATTTTTGCTTGACAAAATTCCAGTCTTTCAACTTTCCAGGTCACAAATTTCCAGCACCCTTTTACTTTCATTTTAAATGATTCTTACTATGTATAATGGAAATTCTTTTATACCTTTTCTTGTGGAAAATTCTGTGCAGACTTTGGAGGATGAAAATGCATAAAATGGCATCCTTTTTAACCAAAATAAGTCTTTGGAGAAAAACTTCACCACCATGAAAGAGCGTAGTGTGATGACACCGCACACAGGAATCCCCATTGTCTCCCGACTACACCAAGAACAGGAAAGCTAGAGATTTACTAACTGGACACACCTGACTCCAAGGATGAAAAGTGCACAATTCTGATCCAGAGGCTCAGGCTATTAAGGGAAAAAGTTCAACTAATCACTATAGAGGAATCAGAGCACTATGGTATAATGAAAAAAGATTAAGACATCGGGACCTTCTCTTTTGGAAGAGTAGGAGTCAGGAACAGGCCAGTAAGGTCAAGACACAAAGGAACACAATTAGGAAATAGTTCAGTGCTTACACTGCGTCATGCCTCTCAAATAATGAAAACTACTCTTAAATTGTAGTAGAGTGTATGCTACCCGAGGAAGACCTTTTCCCAAGGTCAGACATTTGGATAAGGGCTCCATTTTCTCAGGGGATTGATAGAAGTTCCTGTTCACTAAAGGGACTCATTCTCTTTTTCTCCACCAGGAGGTACTTATAGTCCTTACATTGATGTAAGATGGTACTTGTTGGAGTTACTGAACCTTAGAGAACAATAGTCATTTAGACACTTGCTGAACTTACCTCTTTTGTCTTATGAAAAGTACTGTAATGCATTGAGCCTGCCTTCAGTCCTGTCTGTGGCTACACTATTGTATAGTTATAGAATATAGAAAGTGTAGTCTTTTATCAATAAATAAACAGTCATCCTGATCTGCACTCAGATCTGTCAGTCTCCTCCTTCCCTTTGATGACTTCATGCCTCTTCTTTGGGACCTAAACCCTGCCAGAACTGATGTCTGGCACACACTCTCTCAATCACCAACCACCAGATGCACAATTCCTGAAGTAGTAAAAGGTAACATAATAAAACCAAGAAAATGTGTTTCCCTCAAAAATTACCAATATCATAATAATGACTGTCAATGAAATAAACATATAATTTTACAGGCAAATTATTCAAACAATGATTATAAATATATACAAAGAGCTTAACAAAGAAATAAATTTATTCTAAGAGAACAAAAAAAAAAAACAAATGAATGAAAGCAACAGTCACACAGGATATGAAATAGAATTCAGTAAAGAGACAAAAAGGCAAAGAAATGTTAAAGTGAGATGTTACTAAATATAAAAAGGTATTATCAGTTTTATTTAAAATCTTAGTGAAATGTCTGACTAATAGTATTAAACTCACTGATTAAGAATAAGAGCACTCACATAGTTTAAAGACAAATTTGAAGCAAACTTGAATAAAATATTGACCAGGTGGGTAGGCGTGGCCACATCCATCTCTGGATTTCCAGAAAATGGCCATGAGTCACCACAGAATTTGACCTTGATGATTAATTTACCTGTTTTAAAGACCTGTTCCCTCAATAAAACCAAACATATAAAACAAATGCCCTAGTTGTATACAATTCTTAAAAAATGAGTCATTTATGCTAAGATTTGGATTTCAGTGGTCTTAAAAAGAGCCAGCTGGACCAGGTCTGAACAAGCATGTGATCAAACCAGACTCTCTGAATGTGGCTGACAATGAGGGCAGACTAAGAAGCCAATGATAATGACACCAGGTTTTGATTCTACTGCATGTACTGGCTTTTTGGGAGCCTAGTCTGCTTGGATGCACACCTTCTTAGACCTGGATGGAGGGGGGAGGGCCTTGGACTTCCCACAGGGCAGGGCACCCTGACTTCTCTTAGGAATGGGGAGGGAGAGAGAGGGGAAGGAGGAGCCTGGATTTACTCTGATAAGTCATTGACCAAAACAGCATTATTCATTATCCTATAAAAGCAAAACATATACAGAAAAATATCCCATATCAGAATGGTTGGCTTGCTAGACATAAGTGATCTTCCACAAAAGAAAGGAGTTTTGTTTATAGGAAATGATCAACCTGAGGGAGGAGAGTCAGAATATTTGAGAGCACGGAGGCATTTTGGGTAGGTATAATGGGAGTCCTATAGAGACCTTTAAGAGGCAGCCTTTTGGCTGATCATGTACACAATATATCTGGATTCTATTTCAGTGGTTGTACAGAGACACAGAAATAGCTGGTAGAAAGGAGTTTTTATTTTTTTTAACTTGGAGCATAAGATTTCAAGTGTGTGGCTTGTATCATTTTATTATTCTTGCTGCCTGATCCACTTTATTTCTGCATAAAATGGTGACACTTTGGGTTATCAGGCTAGCTTTTCCTTTGTAAATAACTCTACCACTTTCCTCTGATAGGCAATTCAGATTATTACTTATGAGGGCCATCAAAATGCAGATACATTTAGCTGCATCAAATATAAAATACTCATTGCCTTACAATTCACAATATGTCCAAAGAGCTTAACTGTTTCTCTGTGCATAATACATTTTGTCACTGTAAGTCACTTTCACAAAAGATTTCAAAAAGTTGTTAGGCAGTTGCCAATATTTTCTCAATTTTGTATCTACCTGAATGCCATTTGCCAGACAGTTTCTGACGCTAAATCTCGTAAAGAGTTGCTTGAATGTACCTAAGAATGGAAGCATATCTTTTATTGCCTGCAACTGAAATGCAATATTTCCATGATGTTGGAGCTTCTGTTATGATTTTATAATCACCATGACACAGATATGTAACTGTGTCATACTTAGCGACCTTCAGTGAGAAACTCATTTAAGTCTCTGTCTTTCAGACCAAGTGGTGAGGTAGTACAATGACCAGAAATTTTTCTCAGTGGGTATAAGTGAGTGAACAGAAATCTTGCCCTATGTCAATGTACTAGTTGTTGTTGTTGTTACCTTAACACAAGCTACAGGCATCTGGGAAGAGGGAACCACAGTTGAGAATATGTCTCCATCAGATAAGCCAGTATGAAATTCTGTGGGGGATATTCCTATTAGTGGTTGATGTAGAAGGGCCCAGTCCACTATAGTTGGTACTAGTTTTGATCAGCTGGTCCTGTGTTATATAACAAATCAGTCAGAATCTTGGAAACTGAGCAAGTAAGCAATATTGCTTAATGATATTCCTACAGTTTCTGCTTCCTCCTGATTCCCACTTTGGGTTCTTACAATGGTTTTCTTCAACAATAGACTTGAAACTGTAAACCAAATAATTCCTTTTCCTTCTCCCAAGATAATTTCCACAAATGTTCTATTATAACAGTAGAAATTTAACTAGAGCTTTCAGTGACTTCCCTCAGCTCTCACTCAGAAGTGGAGTGAATATCTATAGTCCAGTGTAGTGTCTGTAACTATTGATTTCCTAGAAGTTCTGTAACAAATTATCAGAACGTTATTGCTTAAAGTATTCCCCCTTTCATCTTTCCGATTTAAAGTTTTGAATATGAAATGATGCCTTTGAGACTAAAGTCATCAAGAAAATAATCCCATGTTCCATCTTGACCACTAGCAGATGATTCTTGCCACTCCCTTCTCCAATTTCTAGATGCTGCTTGTGTCTCCTGATTGTCTTCTTTTTACATCCCTAGTCCCACTGTTCTACTAGTAGTGTTCATTCTCATGTATTGTCTTGTTTACAGCCATGAACTCATTATGTCCTTTATAATTTCATTGGATTCCCCTTGATAATCGTGGATAATCTAACTATATCATTGCCTTAGTTAATCAAGTACATAAAGTCCAGTTTCTTAAATTCTTTATATATTTTGGAAATCAGCCCTCTAATGGATCAGGAGTTGATGAAGATCTTTGTCCATTATGTAGGCTGACATTTTGTCTTATTTACAGTGTCTTTTGCTTTACAGAAACTTTTCAATTTTAGGAGGTCCCATTTATCAATTGTTGATCTTAATGCTTATACTATTGGTGTTTTGTTCAGGAAGTAGTCTCCTTTGCCAATATGTTCAAGATTGATTTCCGTTTTCTCTTCTACCAGGTTCAGTGTTTCTGGATTTAAAATAAAGTCTTGATATACTTGGACTTGAATTTTGTGCAGGGCGATAGATATGGATTGATTTGCATGTTTCCACACGCCAACATCCAGTTAGACCATCACCATTTATCAGAGATGATTTTCTTCCCTATTGTATAACTTTGGAGCCCAGGGGAGTAGGGTGCAGTCTGGGGTTGTTAGACAGCTTTTATGGACTTTTTTTTGTTGGTGGAAGATGCCTTACCTGGGGTTCCTAGAACATGTCTGGCCTCTGATAAAGCCAAGGACTTCTTCCAAAGTAATAGGCTGGGATATAGGGCCCACGAGAGTGGGTGTTGGACAGGCTTAAAGTGGTTGGTGGGCAGTGTCTTCTCTGGGATCCCTAGGTTCCTACAGTAAAGCTTCCAGGGCTGTGGGGTCTAGTGCGGAATCCAGAGGAGGGACATGATTTTGCTTTCATTGCACTGAAAATATCTTCTCTATGATGACATTATCATTACCATGCAAACATGTTATTTTTTTTTTATCATTACAAATATTGCCTTCCAGGTATTAGTTAATTTTTCAGTTTTTCTTTATGGAAACTCAGAAAAACTCATAATATATACTCATTTTCATTCCTGTGAATTCTGGTATATATTTCAAATGCCTTTTATTTTTGTACACTATTATATATACACTGTTTATAAAAATATTATCAATAAGAGCTTATGTTTAAATAAAACTATATTCCATGCACTTATCCAAGTATATCATGAGACAATTGAATTCTTTTTCTATTTTTTGTTTAGAATAATATTTTTTTCAGACAATATAGTCTGATTGTTTACCTCTTCCCCATCTCACTACGTCCTCCCCATACTCCTTCTACCCATATTCATACTCTTACTTTCTCACTGAGGAAACAAACAGGCATCTAAAAAGTAAAAATAAAAATAGACAAACAAACAAACAAACCAGAATAGGATAAAATAAACAAAAGAAACAGATTCAAATAGAAAGCTCAAGAAACACATAAATGCAGAGGCACACATGTTTGGACACAGGAAACGTCCCCAAATCTAACAAAATTGGAAACTATAATATATTCCCTAATGACCTGTAAGGTAAGGTTAAAAATAAGGCAAAAAGAAAACAACTTCAAAAATCCCATTGAGCTCATTCTGTGTTTGGCCATCTAAAGCTGAGCATTGAGCAGGCCTTGAGAGTTCCCTGATTCCTGAGTTGAGGGGATGGATGATGGAGATATGTATTTAGGGCATGGTGTTCTAACCTCTTCTATCTCCATACACTGCCCAGTTGTGGACCTCTAGGATATATCTGTCATGCAGTGTGCTGTGTAGCTTGGAAATGTCTTCATTTTTTTGCTGGGGGATTCAAACCGTACCTGAATAATTGCACAGAAACTATATTAATTGCAACCCTGCTTGGTCTATTAATTCAGGCTTCTTCTTAACTAACTCTTACATCTTAAACTAACCCATGTCGATTAATCTGTGTATTGATACAAGGCTGTGTCTTACTGGTAAGTATTGGGCATCTGTCTCCTTTGGCAGCTTCATTGTGTCTACCTCTTCTGGCAGCTGCAAGACATCTGCCTCTTTTGGCAGCTACATGGCATCCCTTTAACCCCACCTACTTTCTCTCTCTATATCTTTCAGTCTGGCTATATTCTACCCTGCCATAGGCAAAGCATCTTTATTTATTAGCCAATAAAGGCAACACAAATATAGAAGGATATTCCACATCAGTATGGAGTGGTATTTATGGTCTCTTAGAGTTTGCTGGGCATGCACTCTGGTCCTTTTGGCTTTTAGTGTCTCCACTGAAGTGTCAGATGGCATTATAATAAGTCTTCTTTTATTTATTTCTTGCTCTTTTTTCCTTGAAACTTTTAATATTAATTCTTTTTTTCTTATGTTTAGTGTTTGATTATTATTTGTTGTTGGGAATCTCTTTCTTTCCAGTGTACTTGTGGTTATGTATGTCTCTTGTACCTTGTAACTTTCTTTAGGTTAGCAAGCATTTTTTCATGATTTTATTGAAAATAGTTTTTCTGTATTTGACCTGGAATTCTTTCATATATTGCAATTATCCATAGATTATTTCCAGGCTTCCTAAATGTTTTGTTCCTGAAGGTTTTTATGTTTTATAATTTTCTTTGAGTGAGATATCCTGTTCTTCAATCTTGCCATTATTGCCTGATAGTTTTCCTTTCATATCTTGGATTCTATGGTGACATTTATCTCTGAGGTTTTTGTTTGACTTCCCACATCTTTCAGTTCCAGTTTACCTCAATTTTAATTTTCTTTCGTGATTCCATTTCTAATTTCATGGTTTTAATTGTTCCACAGATTTTTATGTATTTAATTAATGACTTATTTATATACTATTTAATTTCCTTTGTCGAATTAATAATAACTATTTTGAATTTCTTATCTTGTCCTTCATCTATGGTGTTTATATTAGAACACAGTACACTGGATCACTTGGTCTAATGAAGAATTGTTGTCTTGGCTATTATTGTGCTTCTATGCTGCTGTTTAAGCATCTGGGTTTTAGATTACTATGTAATTAGGTCTTGATACTTGGTTTTATCTTTGGTGTGAAGGTGTTCTTTTTTATTATTATTATTTCTGTTGCCTTGTTTGGATTTGAGCAGAAATTGGTGACTGGGTTACTTCAAAGGGAATGAGGTCCTGACAAGTGTAGCCACTGTTGGTCTTCGATAGGATGTGTTTCTATGTATTGCGAGCTGACATGAAGGAATCAAGATTAGTTAAAGGCAAACAGAGCTGAGGGGGTTTACTGTAGGGAGAAAAGATACATCTGCCATGACGATTTGCAGAGTTCCCTGGAAATGGAAGGAAAAGGGGGAGATAGACCCCTGCAGGTGGTCTCCCATAGGGCTGAGGATGAGACTGGGTGATTGCTAACAAGGACAGAAAAGAAAGTGAAGATTACCTATCTATTCCCTAGGCTAGTGTTGCCAGTGGGTTCACAGGTACGGTATGTCTTGGGTATGGGCAGCTGAGATAAAGGGAATGGGTGAGGAATAAAGGGTGAATTAGAATATCTGTGTCTAATGAATTCTTCTAACATTTAAGGGAAACATTAAGAACCAGGAGTAAGATTAACAACAAAATGAACATTTCCAGTGTTCACTTTTTTTTATTGTCTCTGAGACTCACAAATGAAGTCCCATACTTCTGCTAGTGATTAACTCTGCCCCTATCTTCAACTAACATTTCCACTAACACTTAACAAATGGATTATTCCTATCTTAAAAGAATAAATATTTTCAATTGGTTTCTGAAGTTCACTTCTATCTGACTTTTTTCTCCTACTTCTAGCTTATGGCTCTCTGGAGGGACAAGGCAGATAAGCAGATAGAATCCAGGTGGTTCTTCACCCTTGGGGTATGATATTTAGTTATGCATGAGGTTGACTGGAGAGCAAGCAATCTTTTTACACTGCCTTAACAAAGATGAATTGCAAATGTCATGTATTTAGACCCAGAAGGTATTAACTGTCTTTAGAATTGTAAGTGTTCCCGTACTCAGTCATTTAAAATGCAGAAAGAAGGTGTCAGACTGAGATGTTCCAAAAGAGTGTTCAGTGCAGCACGGAAGTACAAGGGAGTAGAGAACCCTATCTATGCACAGGACATAATATAAGCAATTTAAATTGAGCATATTTCTCCTCCCTTTGCACATCTATTTGAACCACTACAGTTGATATTCAGGCAGCATTAGAGGCATCTCTGTTATGCAAGAGTGGTCATTTCCATTGATTTTTAGCCTCATGCACAAACAATTCATCTCTAGAGGGTTTTTTTTTTCTCCTTTTTTCCCCCCAGCCTGCCATCTCAGTGATTTCTCTGGGATGGAACCTGAGATCTTCGGTTTATAATACCTCCCCCAGTAATTCCAATATATAAGTTAGTTGGAGATCATCCATTGATCCTTCATTTTTAGCATTTCTGCCTGGAGTAAGCAAGCTCAAAGCTGTTTGGATTTGCATTTTCCTAATTGCAAAGGATTGCTCTACCATTTGTATTTCTTCTGTACATTTCCACAACCCATTTTAAATAAGGTGGCTTGCCTTCTTGTTTTTTTTTTTTCTTTTTTGTCTAGTACTGTCACATGCATAGCCATCAAAGCATCTCTTTCTCTTTCTGTAGACAGGCTTTTGAGCTGATTAACAATTACAGAGGAAAACAGAATAAAAATGATAGGAAATGCTGCTGAGTATGTGAGGACAAAGATAGCCTCATTCATTCAGTGTTAGTGGGAGTGCAAATGTGTGCAGCCACTATGGAAATAAGTGTGTAGGTTCCTCAAAGAGCTAGAAATATAGCTAGCACATCACCTAGCTGTACCATTTCTCGGATTATTCCCCGAAGGATTCCTTATCCCACTATATTGTATCTACAGTAACTATAAATATACTTACTCATCCATATTCATCACCTCTCTCCTCAAAAGAGTCTGCAAATGGAAACAGCCTGTATGTCCGTCAATGGATGAATGAGCACAAAAACGTGGTCCCAAATAATGACTGAATTTCATTTGTATGTTAAAACAGTGAAATTGAAATTTAGGAAGGAGCCTGGAGCAGAGTTGCTGGAAGAACTCCTTGAAGAGTGGGTCTGCTGTCTCAGGGGGTAACACAGATCTGAGTGGCCTGCACTGCCACCTGAAGCCATCATGATGTTTATGATCCACGGTGCCACCAAGGGCCTTGTCTAGGTCCATGATCCTACTGCAGTGAGGGGCTGTCTTGGTGCTGTTGCCGGAACTGTGTGTGAGGCCCATAATCTGTACTTCCACCAACTGAGAAGAACAGGGGTGTTACTTTTGCTGAGCTACTAATGACTGCAGATGCACAGTTGTGAGGGAGGGGCATGAAAGACTTGTGTGACAACCTCTTACCCGACACCAACCCCTCACTCCTGAAAATGTGTAACAGCCTAAATAGGAAGAGAACTCTGAAAAAGGGTGAGGAGGTAGCTGAAGAGCCACTCTTCACAGTTGATGGCATGTTGAGGACTTGACCAGTGGGGCAATGTCCCAATTCTGTTTACAGCAGGTCACTGAGAGTTTGAATATGCCCCAGTGATTATACAGAAAACACAAATTAAACTTTTTTTAATTCTTATTTTTATTTTTATTTTTTGGGAATTAAAAAGGGAGGGGCTGACATGGAAGGACTTGGAAGCGAATGTGATTGGGTTACATAATGTGAGGTTCCCAGAAAATCAGTAAAAATATTATAAATTTTTTTTTTGCAATGGTCAAAAAATATGGTGAGAAGTGCAATATCTATACAACACACACATGTTTAAATATATTTATTTACATGAATTAAACTATTGTTTTAATATATAGTATATGCTTTTATATTCACATTGTCTAGTACATCTTTTCTTCACCAGGTTTTCTTCATATAATATTTTCTAACTATAACTTCTCTGCTCTCTACTCCTCCAAGTTCCTTCCCATTTCACTTTTCAATGCAGATTTGGATTTCCAGATCCATCCATTTTCTGCTTTTTATTAGAAGACAGACATCTAAGGGATAAAAATAAAACAAAATAAAATATAACAAGACAACCAATAACAAAAAAACTACACCAGAATAGGACAAAACAAGCAAGGGGAAGGAAAAGGGCCTAGGAAAGTCAAAAGAAACAAATATAGTCACAGAGACACACTCTTGCACATTTAGTGATTCCATAAAAAACACAAAACTATAAGCTTCAGCTTGCTCAATGTTGTTGCCATTCCACCCTAACCAAAGGTCTGAGAGCTTTAACTCTATTCCTTCAAGGTTATTGTACGTTTCTCAAACAAAGGTCCCACCTAGATTTAGACCAGAGAGTCTTGCTTGCTCAAGGTTATTGTCAACAGGTATGACTAATATCCAGACCCTGCATTTCAGGTGTTGAGAAGTAGATCTCAAACAGAAGTCTAAGGATCAAACCAAGTTCCTACTCCTTTAGGGAAATAAATATGGATTCCGCCCAGGGAGTGGTTTACCTATAGGAAGTTTTAGTCTAGAGTGTGAGCATTACTGTTCTAGCAACAGAATGTTTAACTATGAATATAGCCTGCAGTCTTCAACTGGTCAGTTCCTTTCCTTGTATCATGTTAATGCAGTTTTCATCTTACTCCTACCTTTTGTTGTTGGGGTAGTTTAAGTAAATGAAAATTAAACACGGGCAATTTTATTATTCACTGAAACTCCCTCCCGGTACTATCCTATGTTTTCTGTTTTATTATTTTCACTTGTGCCTTCATTCGCTTATTTTCAAATCCTCATGACTCTACCTTGGTAAGTCATATTTTTGTAGAACCTGGCACCCAACAGTGTCTGTTTGTGTGTGTGCGTGCATGTGTACATATGTGTGTTGTTGATTGCCAAGTTATATGTATGTAGGTTGTTGTCAGTTGTCTGTTTCCACAATGTAGATCATGGGGTTTGAACTCAGGTAGTCACATTTGTCAGTTAGTGTCTTTCCCAATGAGTTGCCTCAATGATTCTTTAATGAAATTTTAATTAGTTACTTTGTTGTTCAGTTCTTCAATAACAGCTTAATCACTTGGCCTCTGAGAGTACTTTAGTTCTTAAAAAATATAAATTCATCCTAGCATATCACCATTCTTTGCAACATTTGGCTTATTTTAAGGTTTTCGTTGCAGTTTTCCTTCCCTTGAACACAATTTCATTAGAATTCAGGCTGTTTTATGCCTGTAATGCTTGTGCTCCCGAGGAATAATGGTGTTCAAATTGCTTAAATGTATACACATTTTCATTTTCAGTTCTACTAATAGCTTTATTATATACACATAAATATTTTTACTTTATTTCAATCTCAATGAATGGAAATATGATTTGAAGAAAAAATGAGATGTTTATTTGAGTCAACAAAACATATTCCATACCAGATAAATAAAATAGCAACAAGAAGAATTAGTGTGATATAGGAGAGCCAGAATATGGATTTCCACATGCTGATGTCAAATGAGGCTCTCATAACACCCTAATCACACGGATCTATGCTGATGAGTATGCAACTCCCAGGTAAGTACCAGGAGGAAGCATTTATACTGGGGAAAATGCTGACAGAAAGTCAATCCACAGATTCTTCTTTCCCATAATGAAGCAGGATGCTTAGCTATAGTTTTGAGCCAAATATTAATTCATTTTCATTTACTAAGGCCAATAAGGTTGGTAGTATTTCTAGCTGCTCTAAGACATCAGTTTATTCAAATAGTACATAATATTACTGAAGTTAATGTAGCATTGCTAGGATAACAAAATTAAAATGAACTCACATAGTGTAATATTTTTTTAAAGGAGGTCCTATGGAAAAAAAGTTAAAAGGCATTGACTTTTAAAATTTTATCCCAAGGGGGTTTTATGATAAAACATATATATATATATATATATGCATAGTTGCATATCTGTCTTGCAGTATATAACAAGTTTATTAACACACATATACTTAAATTACAAATTATGTTTTTTTTCCTGGATCATGAATTCAGGTATATTTTATTCATTATAGCTAATGCAAACTATTAAGGCCACCACGATGTTGTGTTTCAGATCTTACTTAATATTTTGTGTTTGACTTTGTGATCCTGGGTCTATTACTGTCAAACTCAAACTTATATTCTGCCACATGCTTCCCCATTAGCATTCTCTAAGCGTTGCTGATGCAGGGAGACTGGGCTTTGAGCTAAAGACTCATTCTTTGTTTTCTATGGTCCTGTGGCAACCATTGTTGCAGCAGCCACTTCTTGGCAGCAGCGGAAACATCTTCCCAGAGTACCATATGAATGCAGTTCTCAGTTTCTCTGTGATTGCAGGACCAGGCTGATACAACTGTGGAGTTCCCCAGCTCAGATGTTTGATTCTCAGACCCATAAACACCCACTACGAACACAGAGACAAAAGCACTCACAGCTCTTTTCCAATGTCTTCATTTGTAGATCCAGAGGTTATCTTCTCCAAGCTCCTAAGATGAATTAAAATACTTTAGTTTTTTCACTTTTGCACAGATGTAAATGTGGTAGCAGTCTCCTATAATTACTCCTTTCATGCAAACTTCACTTTCGCCTTCCAGTTACTAAGTAACTTCATACCAAGTTAATAATTCACGCTACATTCGTTAAATTATCTTTGTTAAAATAGCTGGTATAATTTATATCTACGTGCTGAACTCTGACCCATATAGTATAAAAAAAGCTCAGAAATTCATAACATTCTAGTCCAGTAAGAAAATCGAAACACTGTTCTATTATTGCATAGATAGAAAGCTAACTTTTAAAAACTTTCTATGTTATCTAACATAATCTACCTACTTTATTGATGAAGATTGCGGGGACATTATGTCATGGGTACCAGTTGAATGCATTAACTCCTATATGTTATTGAAAAATAAAACACATATAATCAAGTTATATTTGCTTCTGGTTTTGTCAAGTTTTCATTGAGGCCCATATGTTTACATTTTATGCCAAATTTATCTAAATTTTTGAAGCTAATTAGTCAAACATTATGCCTTCTCTTCTCAACTACTGGGCCATTGTCCTTTTCACTTTAAGGTATTTGAGAAGCAAAGATTCTCACATTTTATGAGCATTGGAAGATGAGTAGGGAAAACTGGGCAGTTTATTTTACAACTTTGCAGAGTCTGGATTCAGCCTAGAATGGAGGAGACATTAGCTGAGTGAAGAGAATATTTTATAAACCAAAACACAAGCAAATTCCTTGTCTCTTTGCTCTATTGCTGAGTAATCTGGAAGGTACAATCTTCTATATCTTCTATTTCTTTCCGTGCTTTCTGTTTCTCTCTCTCTCTCTCTCTCTCTCTCTCTCTCTCTCTCTCTCTCTCTCTCTCTCTCTCTCTCTCTCCTCCCTCCCTTTCTTTCCTTCTTTCTTTTTTAAAAAGAAAACAAATAATCTTTTTTCATTTTACATACCAATCCCAGTTCCCACTCCCCCCCCCCCCCCCCCC
>NW_026068057.1:544248-548246 GCF_014885135.2 Alexandromys fortis
CCTCTTAGCTGGGCGGTGGTGGCGCACGCCTTTAATCCCAGCACTCGGGAGGCAGAGGCAGGTGGATCTCTGGGAGTTTGAGGCCAGCCTGGTCTACAAGAGCTAGTTCCGGGATGGGCACCAAAGCTACAGAGAAACCCTGTCTCGAAAAACAAAAACAAACAAACAAAAACAACAACAACAAAAAGATGCTCCTCTTTGTAACAAACACCGATTACTACAGAAAACTGCGACTGGTCAAATGCAAAGAACAACTCATTGTGAAGTGTGTGTGTGTGTGTGTGTGTGTGTGTGTGTGTGTATGTGTTTGTATGACAACGAATGTACCTGAATCTCAGGCACATTTATCAAGAAGAAACTGAAAGATTGCATGAGCCTGCTGATGAGGCAATCTGCTGCAGTACTATTTCTGTCTCATAAACATGACAGGGAAACTTTGAAACAATATGGCTGCACTAGCAAGAACTGAAATAAGACAATGACAACAGAGATGCAAACATGGGAAAAGAAAGTTTCACTGGATCCTAGTCCTAGACAAAGAATTACAGGTTCCTTAAGGACTATTTAGAGAGGGAGAATTACCCTTCCTCACCGATGAAACATTTGATTGATTCTTCAACACCAAGTGATCAGCTCTGAAACTATACATATAATTGCAACATTATGCTGGCTCAGCAAATATATGTGTGTATATGCATAAATCATAAATATATGAAAAAGAGGCCTTAGTATAATAGGGAGAAAGAGAGGTTGCAAGCATGGGAGATGTAGAGAGAAAGGGGGACTGATGTGTTTACATGCTAATTAAGAATTAAATAAAATTTAAAAACATAATAATGGATAAGATTTTAAAACATTTATTTTTTAAATGCACTGAAAGATTACAAAAATAAAGAAAAGAATTTCCATGTGAGTCAATGAGATTGCTCACAAGCTAGCATCTCACCACATTTACTCTACTGCTGTTTTTCTCTATGAGCATGATCTTGTGTAAATGTGTATGTGAGCTTCTGTATGTGTGTATGTGAGCATGTGTATGAGTACATGTGTGTGTGTGTGTGTATGATGACGTGGAATGTCCTTCTGTATATGTGTTGCTTTTATTGGCCTATGGAAAATGCAAGTAGAGATACAAAGAAAAAGAAAAAGAAGGCAGAGTCAGGTCAGACACCAGTAAACCACTGAGGAAATAAAGCATGTAGAAAATGAGGAAACACTATGGCCACATGGCAATACATAAACTATTAGGATTGGGTTAATTTAATTTGTAAGAGCTAGTTAAATATGCCCGACTCATAAGTCAAACAGTGTTATAATTATTTTTCTACTTCTTTTTTATTTATTTATTTATTTATTAAAGATTTCTGTCTCTTCCCCACTGCCGTCTTCCATTTCCCTCCCCCTCCCCCAATAAAGTCCCCCTCCCTCATCAGCCCAAAGAGCCATCTGCGTTCCCTGCCCTGTGGGAAGTCCAAGGACCACCCACCTCCATCCAGGTCTCGTAAGGTGAGCATCCAAACTGCCTAGGCTCCCACAAAGCCAATACGTGCAGTAGGATCAAAAACCCTGTGTGATTATTCGGATTTGGGTAGCCAGGAAAGGAAAGTGCAGTCTCTGTCTACAATATGTGAGCATGTGTATGTGTGTGCACAAGTGTATGAAAGACCACATGGTGTGTGTAAGCATGTGTGTGTATGTTAGCATGTATGTGGGTATATAAGTATGCATGTATATGCAAGTATATGTGTGGAGGTCTGTAAAAGTGTCTGCTTTTTCTGTAAGTTTTGAGAGTAAGTTTCAGAGCTGATGATTACTGATTTTAATTATTTCAAATGATTTTATTTAGAGATTTTAATCTATAACTAGTTCTATATTTAAAACACAAAATGTTTAAAATGCTAATTTATAGACATTACTTTTTTAATATCATGAAATTAATTTTATTTAAATAAAGAAAAATTCTGGCTTGGGATCTGGATAATATGAGGCTTACATACTTTAATATTATTTAGTCTACTCACTTTCAAAGAAACTGTTAATCTTTTTCTTCATGTCAATGACTTGACTTACTTGATGATTTTAAGTCACAGAGCATAATTTCCTTTTGTTTTCATTTTATTTGTCTTTCCTCTATATTAACAGCATTTGATTTTAGAATAGAAACAATAATAATGAGCCTATGTTCATTGCAGGAGGTACCTTCAGGAGGTAAAATACATCAGTAAGAATCCATAATTTATTGAATATTATAATAGATCAGTATGCCTAATCTAGTATAACAAATGCAAATTAGGACAAATCAGGAGATTCAGTATAGCATAAACTTTGCATTGAATTCCCAATTACATTTTATTTAAATCTTTTAAACATCAATTTGTAATTTGTAAGTAATATTTTTTCATACATTGAATAGATACACTGTGTATAAATATTGATAATAAAAGATACATAAATGTATAGATAAACTCTGTGAACACCCACATATACATGTATGGACATGTGTATTTCATGGGACTAAGAATATTTTAAAACCTGAAAACCTGATAGGAATAGTCTTATTCTAGGAGATAAATGAATTCTTATATTTTTTTGTTTGTGAGAAATAAAACCTGAGTTAATAGGAATGACACTAATATTGTCTGTAAGGATTCTGGAGACTTATACCAGCAGGACTTTACAATGATTGTAAAACTTTAGGTGAATTAAACAATTTTTTCTGGGTAACACATTCCACAATTATTTAATGGAGATACAATTATATCTTAATAATTTCTCCCTATAATAATATTAAGGCACCATACACTACTTAATTAAAGTTATGATAGGAACATGATATTACTTTGAGAATCCATAATTCTCAAGGGAAAAGTACAGCTTGATATATTTGAAAGAAATACTATCTTATTCATTTTATTTCTTACCTTGTGGAGGTAGTGTTTTACTGAAAAATGACCATCTGCCTGAGATAAAAATATAGGCTCATTTTTTCTGAAGAAACAGACTAGTAAAACAATGCAATAGTGACACTGGTTCACTGATTAATATTTCAGTCATCAAGGTCTTCTGTCTAGATAAACAAAAAAAGGATATTGCTGAAGGGTTGAAATCTGCTCATTTATAAATACACCAAAACCTGGTATGCAATGCCTGTAAGGTCAATTTAAATTACACCCAATGATCATTTAGTATTCATCCAAAATTTATAGTGATTTCAGAGCATTTTTAATCTTCCTTTTAATATTCATGGCTGTTGCCTTTGCTTTTTCTGGGATGCCATTATAAAACTCCATGGATAATGTAGTGTTGGGAATTATATTGGATTTGAATTTTAAAAGTCCATCAGTATCTCAGACCAACTGTCTTCAAGTTGCTAAATTTACTAAAATCATCTTTACTTCAGTTTAACTGAAGACCCTCAGTTCACCACAAACTTTATATACACATGTGCAAACAGTTGTCAAATAATATGATAATCCTGCAAGTCCCTTTAAAGCCGTTTTTTGATAATCTGGATATAAATTAGGACCCTACTGCTCTCCAAATTAAACATTGTATTGACTTATATTTTGATTTCTTATCTTTCTTTGGGCTCCATTTTGAAGCTGTTACCAGGAGATGTTCTTTCTTCTTGGTTTCTGCCATTTCAAAGTAAGGAAATTTTCTGAGCATTAAAGTAGGTTCAGCTAAATTTATTTTGTAAAGCAAAATACAGCATTCCCCAGAAAGAAGACTATAGTGGGCTGAGTCAAACAAGTTTTCTGCTGCAGATATTTTTTTTTAGATACTTTGGAGATTGTTTATGAGATTCCTAGCATTCATTGGGGTAAGGTGACCTTTATTCCCTTGGACTTCATGCCAAGTATGTTTCCTTTGTTTGGAATTTCTTCTGAGTGTCTAGCAAAGGGGAAAAACCCACATTCGTAATGACTGAGACTCTTCATTACTTTTTTTTTTTTTATTTTGTTTTTTTTTTCAGTTTTTTTTTTACTTTTTTTTTT
>NW_026068057.1:549348-617403 GCF_014885135.2 Alexandromys fortis
AAATGTATTTATTTATGATGTATACAATATTCTGTCTGTGTGTATACAGGCCAGAAGAGGGCGCCAGACCTCATTACAGATGGTTGTGAGCCACCATGTGGTTGCTGGGAATTGAACTCAGGACCTTTGGAAGAGCAGGCAATGCTCTTAACCGCTGAGCCATCTCTCCAGCCCAGGTTTTTTTTTTTTTCTTCAAAACTTTGCCTGTTGAGTATATGGACAGTAACACATTTTATTTTTAGCTTTATGTCAAATTGAGAGAAATCTTAGGAAAATAAGCATTTTTTCAATAATGTGTTCCAAAAAGCCTGTACAAGCAGTGGGGATAAATTCTGGTCTCACTGTCAATGACCCCATAGTCATACGACTATCACCCACATCCAGTTGGCCTAGTTTGGTACTATGCTATCTCCCTCACTGTCAGGCAGGAGCTGGTGAACTCCCATTAGTTCAGGTAAGTTGTTTCAATGGGTATCCCTATCATGGTCTTGACCTCTTTGTTCATATTCTTGCTCATCCCACTCTTCAATTGAAAATTGGGAGCTCAGCCCAGTGCTCTGCTATGGATGTCTGACTCTACTTTCATCAGTTGCTAGATAAAGGTTCCATGGTGACATTTAAGATATTTATCCATCTGACTACAGGACAAGGCCAGCTAGGACACACTCTCCACTATTTCTTAGGGTCTTAGCTAGGGTCATCCTTGTGGATTCCTGGGAATTTCTCTAGCACCAGGTTTCTTGCTAGGCTCCCTTAATCAAGATATCACTAGAAAGAAAGCTCCAACCCAAGGAAGTTAGCTACATCCGCAAAAAGACAGACAATAGATGATCTCACAGTAGCAAATCCCAAAGAAGGAAAACACATACACAATAATGTCACAAACAATGAAAACTAAAATAACAGGAACTAGCTATCAGTGGTCATTAATATCCCTTAATATAAATGGGCTTAATTCACCTATAAAAAGCTAACACATTGGATATAGAAACAAAATCCATCCTTCTGCTGCATACAACCTTTGAGGTTGAGGTGAGTTTCTTGTATGCAGCAGAAGGATGGATTTGATACCTCTAATAACCAGTTTCACACAGCTTCTCTGACTCAGTCTTATAAGAAATTGGGGAACAAAACCTTTTCAACTTTATACACGTTTCTTCTCCTCCTGCAAGGAATTGATGAAAAAAGTAAAAACATGTAATGCAATTCTAATTAGTCTTATTAAATAAAAACCTTGAGTCAGATATTAGGGGGTGGAAGCTGGAAGATCAGAGAAGTAGTGCAGCTAGTCACTAGTTCTTATCTCTACCAACTACTCAGACCGAATGGGCAATCCTGTCTCTAGGAATCTTCAAACTGAAGGCCCCGAGCTTCTCTCCCCTCCCACCTTGTTTTCCTCTTTCCACCCAGCCATGTCACTTCCTGTCTACACGTTCCCTAGTGTTGGCATTAAAGGTGTGCACCACCAGTACCTAGCTCTGTTACTCCTTTAGACTGACTCAAACTTGAGAAGGCTAGTGTAGCCTTGAACACACAGAGATCCTTTTGCCTCTGTCTCCTGAGTGCTGGTATTGAATGTGTGAGTCTCTATGGTTAACTAGTGGCTAGCTCTACAGTCTGATCTTTGGGCAAGTTTTTTTGTTTAAGCATAAACAAAATATCCCCACAACAAAGTGGTATTTTGCCTTTCACCATAAGCTTTCAAAAATTGGGTGTTAGTAATGAAATGAAACCAAGTATGGAATAATGTGACAAATGTTTCTACTGAAATGAAAACTGGTATCTAGGACAACACATATGTCAGGTGTCAGGTAAGCAAATGTGTATGTCATATTTTCTTCTAGTTTATATTTGTCTTCCACATGTATATAAAGTTAAGCACAAGAAATCATCTGTGAAAAGTTGTAAGAGTGAAAATCAAAACAATAAAAATATACAAAATGTGTTAAAAACCTTTAGCTAATTTCCAAATAAAACATTATTAGGAACATTGTTCATAGTTAGCTAATTGTTCTAAATTCTTGTGTTTGTCTTCTTAGTTTCCATTGCTTACATATTAAGACTTTATATGTGTTTCATAATTTTTATAAAACTTCAATATTCAAAATGTTTGAGAAATAACTAATGTGTAAAATATGGCTGTTAATAAATAGTACATATCCTTCAATTGATTAGAAACATGCATCAATTTGCATTAAGTTATGTACAATTATCTTTAAACCCTATACTTAAATTTCATGATATTCTATTCATCTGTAGCTATAGGCAATTATTTACTATAAGTTCCATATTATATATTTCATAGTATACATCCAGAATAAGGGAAGAGGAAAATTCATTTCTCAAATCCTGACATTTACAAAATTTTATACTTTACAGAAAATAATGAAAACTCACATTGCTCAGCAGAACATGCTGACCTTTTCCTCAGAAATTGATATGTGCTTTGAACAGGCCCTATAAAGGAACTCAAGGTTAAGATTTGTTCTAAGAGGTAACTGAGGTTTTCAAAGGTCAGAGTTCTGTACACAATTTGTTCTGCAAGGTAAGTTATAGAATAAATCTGTTTCCCAATGATCAATGTTTCCTAATAGTGTTCTAGAAGCAACAGAATTGTGTGTAGCTATTTGAATCTCTCTCTCTGTCTGTCTCTTTTTCCTCTCTCTTTCTGTCTCTCTGATATATATGGCCATTTTAAAATATCTTTTTAACATGCATATAAATAAATTCCATATGTTTAAAAGAAGAAAATTTCATCATATCTGGCATATGTATATATTTGTGAACCCATCACTGCCCTTCAGGAAATGAATACATACTTTAGATACTTACCTTTCTGGTACCTCTATACAAAACATTCTGTTGAAATATGAGCAGCTGGGCTGCGTCCCCAACACCCCGGCCACTTGGCTAGCTCATGCCCGAAATAACAACACACAAACTGTATTCATTTAAGAACTGCTTGGCCCATGAACTCTAACCCTTACAGGCTAATTCTCGCACCTGGACTAGCCCATTTCTAATGATGTGTGTAAGCACCCCAAGGTGCGCTTACCGGGAAGATTCTAGCCTACGTCCATCCTGGTGTCTCTGCTCCAGAGAGCAGAGCTGTTGGGTCTCTCCGGGAGCAGAGCAGAGTCTGACCTCACTTCCTCTTCCGCCCAGAATTCTATTTACTCCTCCCATCTATGTTCTAAGCTATGAGGCCAAGCAGTTGGTTTATTATAATTAACCAATGACTTTCCTTCCCCCTTTTTCTGTTTAAAAAAAAGGAAGGCTTTAACTTAACATAGGTTCATGACACATCCAAGGTCAAACTATGAATTTCTTTTGTTAACTTCATTATTTATTTATTTTATGTATATTTGTGTTTTGTCTTCATCCATATTGTGTGTCACATGCACACCTGGTTGCTACAGAGGCTATGGGGTGTCAGATGCCCTGGAACTGGAGTTATGGGATTATAAACCATATGTGAATGCTGGGAATTGAACCTGGGTTCCTCTAGAATAGCAATCAGTGCTTTTAACCAATGAGCCATTGTTTCAGCCCCAAGTCTATGGGATTTCTAAATAATATGTAATACTCAGTCATTTTGTCATGTCAGTCTGTGGATTAAACTCAGATATCCCATATACTGGCAAGTATGCTGAATTACACATCACCCTTGCAGTCCTGCTTTTGCTTAGTAAGTCATATAAAGATGAAAAAATGAAAAAAAAATGTTAGATATTAATTTTATGGTGGCTTTGAATAATTTATTCTACATCTTTGTGTCAATATACAAGATATACATGGCAATATCTGACAGTAATCTTAATGAGATTCAATACATATTTGTGCTTTTTTTCTTACCAGTATGCACTTGAATTCTCCATATTTCTTTCCTGTTTCCCATTGTCTTATTCTTGTTTATACCTTTGAAGAGGAATCTATCAACTTTTCCATCTTATCTCCCACTTCTTTTTGCACATCTTCTGTAGACAGACTTGATAGAATTTTCAACTCATCATATGGGCATATTATGTTTCCATTCTTACTGAATTATATTTACTATCAAATATGAGCAAGAATGCTGTTTCCTGTCTGTGAAGAAATGGTAGTGATTTTCTTTAAATTCAAATGTTACTTTTGGCATAAATAGAATTAAAGTTACAAATTCCTGGAGTTCTGAATGTACAAGATTAATTGCACTCTTAAATCTTTTCTCAATTTTATTGAAAATAAATTATTTTCTCAAACAATATATCCAGATTACACCCAGCTGCACTGTCTCTGGGCTATCTAGTCTCTGTCTTTTGCCACCCAAACATTGTTGGGTATGGGTTCCATCTCATGGATTGGGCCTTAAATCAAACAAGACTTGGTTGGTTACTCACACAAGCTCTGTGACACTATATAATGCATATACATTTAGGCAGATTTGCATCGAAGATTAAAGGTTTTGTGACTGGGCTGCTGTTTATGTTTCTCTTTTGGTAGAGTACCAAAGACCTAGAAAATGGGGATGAAAATTATATGTTATTTATTAGCTTGACAACTCCATGTTCAATGAGTCATCTGGGTGTTGTCTTCTGAATGGGGCATTGCTGTCCATTTTAATAGAGCAACCTATTGTTTTTGACAACTTGGGGTGTTAAGACATTTCCATGGGACCCCTTTGGTCAACATCTCAATTTGATATAACCCAGTCCCTGTACTGGAAGCTTCACAATTAACAAGAGATAGCTAGTTGGGACATCATCTTCCTCAGCATTTGAAGTCTTTGTTAGGATCACCTTCACTTATTTTAGGAAGCTTCCACAGTAGTAAGGTTTTATGCCATACCTCAAATGTCCTCAATTCTAGCTGTATTTCTCCATATTTACTTCCTTAACCCATCTACACCTTTCCACATCTGATCATTTCATTACATTCTCCCATTCCAGTCAATCCATAAAATCTATTCTATAATTTTATGCCTCTTTAGAGAAGAATTACTTTTTATATTTAAACAAATTTGTGAAGAGGAACCAGTGACTTTAACAGCAGACTGCCTTAGTCAATTTATAAGTATTTTTTCTTCATCTGCTCATTTTCACTTCTATCATCCACTCTGATCCAACACAGGTTTGCAAACTCTTGGTCCACTCTAATACACTCAACTAATTTCCAGATATTATACTGCTTCTTAGTCCTCTCCTTGCTAGGGATGTTCTTCATAATGTTGAAATCAAATGCATAATGATGGATTCCAGTTATACCCAGATATTTATTTGTAAGACAAAGAGCTTATTAAATTATGAAATCATTGAGATCATTCTTTTGTTTTATACTTACTACCATGGCCTGAGAAAATAATTGTGTTACCCTCAAATTTTATGATTCTTCTTTTAATAAATAATTTATGATTTTTAAATTATCCTTTATAATGTGACAGCACTTAGATTCTACAGACACCAAAAAGACACTTAGCAAAGACTATGCTCTGTCTTTGAGAAATTAGGCAGTGAATTTTACCTGGAGCCTTAGAAATGAGACTGAGTGTTTGATGGAAAGAATTCAAAATCTTCCAACCTTCAAAATCTGAAGGGTATATATAAATAGTAAAAACAGTGCAAATGATTTATTTGAATTCCATTTCATTGTAAATATATTTTATTTGATGATTTATGAATTAATTATAAAAGACAGGAAATGTATTACAAACAATTGTTACAGTTGGATTTTTCAGTGTTTTTCAACCAATGTTCAATAAAATATTGTTTCAAAAAGTTGTTCTGGCAAAACATGTAGTAATGGCTATCAAAAGCCATTTATGAAAATGATGCTTTCCCAATATATTGTTTCAAAAAGTTGTTCTGGCAAAACATGTAGTAATGGCTATCAAAAGCCATTTATGAAAATGATGCTTTCCCAATATATTTCTGTGATGTTCTCTGAAATGTATCTTGCTTTAATTGACAGAATTAATTGATTATGATTCTCAGGCAACCTCATGTTCATTCATTGTGGTCCAAAGCATAATGTGAACTTGTGCCAAGTCCCTGTGGGATTGCCCTGTTATCAATCACCAACTTTTAAATATGAGAAGGCATGACTATGTCTCTTTAGGATGCTGAATATTAATAAACTTTAGCACCTGAAATATGCAATGCAGGATTTTAGCATATAATAAATTCAGAAAGAAATTCATTATTTTAATTTCAATTCCCAAATTTTTGTTTTCTCCTATTTTTCATGAACATTTTAAACAAAGAAATAAAATTTCTGGCATATGGATGAACAATATTATTATTATTGGAGAAGGAAGAACAGAGAAGTGTGATATTTGAAACCTAGTATTAAACAATAAGGCCTTGTAAGAGAACTTCATTGTACACAATTGTAATCATGGTATTTGATACTGCATATATATCCATATAGATCATCATGTACATAATAAAGTAAATGTGTTTAATAAGATGGAACAAATAATTGTTGCTATCATCTAATTATATGTTAGTTTATATGGAATATGATTTTTTAAAGCATGAGGAAACATGTTCATTTAAAAGTGTTAACAATGCAGCACAATGCAGTTATTTATTTTTTCACCATCTCCTTTTATTGTTTAATATTCAAATTTTAAATACCTTTTACAGTTATAATTCCAATAGTATACACTGGAGATTACTTTTGGTATCTTATCAATTGTATACATGTCTTTTTTCTTTTTTTACTTTTTTCATTTTATTTTTATTGGGCTATACATTTTTCTCCACTCCCCTTCCTTCCTTCTCTCTCTTTTTCTACCGTCTCCCATGACATTCATGCTCCAAATTTACTTAGAAGATCTTATCTTTTTTATCTTCCTATGTAGATCCATGTATGAATTTCTTAGTGTCCTCTTCGTTGTCTAGTTTCTCTAGGGTTGTAGCCTGTACATGGATTTTCCTTTGTGTTACGTCCAAAGAAACTTATGAGTGAATACTTATTATATTTGTTTTTCTGGGTCTGGGTTCTGGGTTACCTGACTCAATATGTCTTTTCTATCCATTTGCCTGCAGATTTCAAGATACTGTTTTNTTTTTTACCACTGAGTAGTTCTCTATTGTGTAAATGTATCACATTTTCTTCATACATTCTTCAGATTCTTCAGTTACTGCACATCTAGGTTGTTTCCAGTTTCTGGCTATTACAAATAATGCTGCTATGAACATGGCTGAACACATGTCTTTGTGGTAGGATTGCGGATCTTTGGAGTATATACTCAAGAGCCATATTTCTGGGTCTTGAGGTAGAATATTTCCTAATTTTCTCAGAAATTACAATAATGATTTCCAAAGCAGCTGTACAAGTAGTTGCACTGAGAGCAACAATTAATGAATGGTACCTCCTGAGACTGAGAAGCTTCCATAAAACAAAGGACGTGTTCAACAAGCAAAAACAACAGTACCTTTAAAGAATCAATATAAAGCTTGGAGATGGTGGTGCATGACTTTAATCCCAACTTTTGGGAGGCAGAGACAGGTGGATTTATGATTTCGAGAGTAGCCTTGTCTAGAGAGCTAGTTCCAGGACAGCTGGGGAGCTGTTATACAAAGAGAAACCTTATCTCGAAAAACCAAAAGAGAAAACAAACAAACAAAACAAGATAGAAGCTCTTGTAAAACCCCTAAAAAGTCTTGAGTGTATTTGTTTTCTTCTGCTTGTTTTCTCTTATGTTACTTCACAGTCTTAGTCCTACATGGCAGCTGATGTTCCTTCTCTACAAATAAGAAAATGAGAATCCAAATCTTAATAATTGGTTTTCCTAGCACTTATATCAAATTATTTTGGTCCCATTTTAATCCTCTAATCCTCCTCCAATTTTTGTGGCAATTTCAATAAATATTTAAGAGTTATTGTTAATTTAAAACTATGTATGTACTCAAAACAACCTGAAATTTAATTTCAGAATATTTACCATACACGGGAAAAACTATAAATGGGATGAAATTACTTCTTCAAGCAATTAATGATAGTCAATAATGAGGACTTTGTCTTGAGTTGCAAAGTTGCACTAGATGATTTATCTACATTAGGGATTCTTTGGGTAATTATAATTTCAAAATACAGAGATTGTTAAAAACTTGTAAGGTGTCCATAACATCCAAGAAAGGCCAAGAGGACATTATGGAACAGAGTGCAGGAAGGTTGTTAAGAGCAAAGGATAGAGCTTTGAAATATTGTCTTCTGTTTATTGCAATCAGGACCATATTGCAGCTTGGGTCACCTACAAAACCTGAAAAAAAGCCACATGACAGTACGAAGGGACTTAGTTGTAATGAGGAAGTGTTATCAAGAGTATTGTGGAAAAATGATGGGGCTGAATATGATCACAATACATTGTATGTATTCAGGAAATTTAGAAATGTAAATAAACAAATACATTTACTCTTAATTTTGTAAAATATAATTTACAAATTATATATATAAATATAATTTAGAAAAATCAAAGGAAAATTTAAGTATTTTAAAAGATATATAAAACATTTAAACTATCATGAAAATATCTACTTTGCAGCTTAATTCATAACATTTAAAATAATGCTTTATGATTTCCTTATAACAGCAACAAAAGACTGTTATTGTTTCTTTGTATTTCACATTTGGGAAATTCATGGTACCTCTTCCTCATTTTACTAAAAGACCAATTTTAGATAATGGCAAAAGGAAAGGCATCTTGTACACTAATCATGGTTCTTTCCATATTGTGTAACAGAATATACACAGAATATACTTTCAGTGTATACATGGTATTACATGTTACTTTAGTATTTTTGTCTTCTGACAGTGTTCTGGGTGTAGGTTGAATTTATGAATACTATCATAGTCATAAATATTTATGGAACATCTACTATGCAGGATAGCAATGGAATGAAATGAAATAGAAATAGCTCTAGATTCCTAAAAATGGAGTTATATCAAGGAGGAATGAGATTTGTCAAACAAATATACAGTTTGTTTCTTATTCATAATCATTAAAAAAGAAAATTACAGATTACTCTTAACCAGAGTTCAGAGGTTAGGAAACAATGTCTGTAATGTGATATTCCTCATAAGGTTTCAATAAATAAGTAGAATGATGTTAGATGAACTAGAGCCATCTTGTGTAAGCACAGTTTGTGATGTATCTAGGTTAATATGCGGAAGAAATATGGTAATTCTATCAAAAAAGATAGCTCTTTCAGCAATATTATAGAGATTGGGAAGATAGACTTAAAAATTTCAGATACAAAAGAAAATCATCAAGCTATTGGTGATTTAAAAAAGATAATCAGTAACAAGTTGAATTTCAGAAAGATAGCTATTAACGAAAAGCGGACTAAAGACTTGGAATTTGTCATAACAATAAGACTGAAACCTTTCTATTAGTCTAGATGTCTCTGAGCTGAGCGAGAGATGGTAGAGATGGTAGAGATATTGTGCAATGTGCTTTCTTTAAGGAATTTGTTGTTATTTCCATTCATGTGTATGTGTGTTTGCATAATGAGTGTCTGTCATACATGTGCAGGTGACTTTGGGGAGACAAAGACAGTGGATCTCTTGAAGCTGCCTGATATAGGTGCGAGCTAGGAACCATACTTTGATCCTCTGCAAAAGCAGCATAAATTCTTAATGACAAGTTATATGCTAGGTTCCTAATTTTCAAATTTTTATTACTTCTTAAATTCAGTCAAAGGAAATAAAATATAATAAATCTCATAAAATCAAATCACCCATTTTCCCAAATATTTCTATACACTAAGTAAGCCACAAGTAGAAAGTATTGAATTATGGTTTAACTTCAACTGTGAGATAAGATTCGTACACTTATTTCACTTGAGAATAAAAATTTGATCAAAGATAACTAAATAATGGCAGGGGCATAATCCCCAATGCTCCCCACTTTCCTTAATGAAGATCCTGTGTTTCCTCATTGTTTTTGGAGAGAAACCCTTACCATACCAACCTCCTCCGACTCTTCTGATTTATTGAAACTCCTTTGAAATACAACAAGCTGGATTAAGAATGCTGGAAGCCTGCAGGGTTTGGGGAATTTGTGTATCCTAGCATGGAGATGTTGCTTGTCAGATGTCTCAACCACAGTGAGCGGTAACTCTAGCATGACAGGAGTACAACTGCCTGATGTTCCTAATACCCCTGGGATGAGATGTCTAGTGCAAACATAACATCAGACTCACATAATCTCTTTTCGGTTAATTATTTCAGAAAATGAGATAAATTTTCAATGTTATTTTTTTAAAAGTTCTAATTAGGCATATAATTCATGAAAAGTATTGGAAATATATTTTAATAGCTTTAATTTACAGAAATCAACATGGCACAACATATTTATTAAAGGTGCTTTCTTTTTATTTACGATGATTAAACAAGTTATATATTGAAACATTAAAATTGTTAATGGTTTTACTAGCGGCACATTTACGGTTATTTATTCAAAGCATTGTATTTATAACACCTAGCAGGTTGAGAGTTTACAGCAACACTGATTGCATTATAAGTGAGGATTCGTCAGAGGAACAGAGTTAAATCATAATAATATAGAAAAGAAAGTATAGCAAAAAGGAACTTATTGCCTAATTTGTTTTGTTGGCTTATATGATAATCATCTTCACATAAGAGAGGAAACAAACCTGACTGATGCTCAGTGAAAGAAGTTGGAGGCTTTTGCTTGAGGTTAGAGCTGGGAGTTGTCAATACTGTAAACCTAGAATGATTTTGGATGGCATGAAGTTCCTTGTAGAGTTATCCAGGCCTATCACCATGGTCATTGGCAGACTCTCTCGGCATATTTATGAAGAATTCAGATTGTAAACATATATGGCCTTTGGTTTTAGTTCTTTCTGGGCTCTCTATTGGTCAGATGGCGCTACCCAAATTCTGGGTAGGTCTTTATCTTTAATTTTCTGTCTCAGTTGACAGAACTGCCTGTAAACTTCACCACAGAAACTCAAAGACCAAGGCCCTTCCCCCTAAACCTGTATAGGATCAAACTAGGCCCACTGAATGTGGGAGACAGTTGTGAAGCTACATAATCTTATAACTAACCTCCCATCCATGTTTCTGTAAACAAGTCCATTAAACTCAGTGTTTCACCAAATGAGACTCTGAGAGCACTGTTTCATTTTTGCTTGTGTCCCCCATAAAAACTAATTTAAAAAAAAGCATTGACAAACGATTAGACAAACTCTGGAGTGAATAAGGATTGTCTGAGATGAGAATTAAGTGCACAGGAAAAAAGAAAATATTGATGAGGTTGTACAAAGAAAGAAACTCTTTGCTTGTAGGAGTGCAAAGTGAAACAGTTACTTCGGGATAAAATCAGGTAATTTGTTTTTATTTATGTACAGTTTTGTGAGGCCGTGTGAATTTTTGTGTACCATGTACATTCAGGTACATGTCCTCGGAGGCTCAAAGAGTTCATTGGGTCTTCTGGAATTAGAGTGACAGACAAGAGCTCCCCCGCCCCCAGTATGCATGTCTAGAACCAAACCAGTACTCTACAAAATTAGTCTTTACTCTTAATCACTGACCCCACCATGCCAACATTCATCTTTTCACTGTCTTTGTAGCTTTTTTCTTTTCTAAAATGTCTGATAGTTAGCATCCTGGATAGTGTATCCTTTCCAAATAGGCTTCTTATTCTATACACAATTCATATTCTCAATGACTTTAGATAGCTTGATACTCCATTACTCTAAATAACTAAATGAAAGGCAATAGGGATGTATTCATTTGTTTCTATGAAAGACATCTTAGATGCTTTAAGTTAACAGCAATGATAAATAGTGATGCTAAAAATTTGTTCATGATGTAGTATTAAATTCTTTTTATGTGAGAAACATAATTTCCAGATTTTATGTTAGGGATATATTCAATGTGTAAGAATTCTAAAGTAGTGGCAGGAATGATGGGTCAGGGTAGGGAGAGGAAGGGATTAATGAGTGGGTCACCGATATTATAAGAATAAGGAAAGGAATTGGTATTTATTTTATTATAAATTTGTCTACAGCTCTAGAGCAACATATTCAAAGAATGAAACATAATGTGAAAGCTATGGTGAAGATCTAAGTGCTCCTTCAAAGACCCAGGTATCGAAGGCTTCATCCTCTATGTGGCACTATTGAGAGGTTACAGGATCATGAGAGTGCAAACTATATTACTGTGTTAATTCATATATATGTTTGTTTTACATAGGTCCTGAGGTCTGTTTGTCAGAATTAATTCACCACAGGCATGACACTGAAGAGCATATCTTGTTTATTGTCTCTTCCTCCCCTCTACACTGCCTCCAGTCTATTATGTTGTGAGCAACAGGCTCCATCATATGCTCTGAACTTGCTGTTCTGTCTCTCCACACTTCAAGACACAATTCAACCAAGGATATGGACTGAAGCCTCCAAAACTGAGAGCCAAAATAAAGTCTTAAGTGACTTTTCATAACAAGGTAGAATCTCTACAGGCTCAACAGTTTCAACAAACATCTGCCTCTGCTACACAAAGCATTTGCCAGTTTAGAAAGGATATGTTCAGCACCTCTAGCTCTCTGGTTCACTGTCTTGTTTAGAAAGGATATGTTAATCACCTCTAGCTCTCTGGTTCACTGGGAATAATGATTTTGAATTTTTACAATTTATATAATTAACATCCTAAGCTATAAAAATTTAGTGCAGCACAGATTATGTCATATTTATTTACCAACTCAATTGTGATACATGCAGGTTATACTTAAATGAGCACTTGTTTACTGAAGAGATGAGTGAGTCATAAAATTTGAAGTAAAATGGTGATATTTGTAAACCACTGAGATATCTCAGTTATTTAAAACAAGAATAATTAAGCTGAAGTATGTAGGAAATAGATTTGTAAGAAAACGTAGAGGCTATAATAAAAACTTATATCATTTGGTAAGAAAAGGAAAACCTAAAACAAATGTTGAACAGGGATGTTCAATGCCTTTCTGTGTCACATCTTTTCTCTAAACTTCAGTGGTTTTGTTCTCTGTCTGCCTTGCTTTGTGTAATTCAGCCATAATGTAGGATAATCTAAATTAGACTAAGCCAGAAATCTTGATTTTACAATCCAATCATCAGAACATGGACATTTCTTGTAGAGTAGCTGCTATAGAGTTCTGTTAAACAAGGAAAGAAACTGGAGTCCCATGTCATCAGATCATGGCACTCCAGTTTCTTTCCTTGTTTAAACCTGAGATACGTCAATACATGAATTATATCGCTCTGCTATAGCAATAATTTCAATATGTACAGCCTGTTATAGTCTCAATTTCTTGTAGTAAAAGAAGATGAAATTCAGATCTGTTGCCCTATAACTGACAGAAGTCCTGGGCTTAATCCCATGCTAACAATATTACTCCATGATAAAGGACTGTAGTAAGTTTTACTGGTATGCTATTGGAATTACTTAAAAATATATCTAGATGTGAGATTTATGTATTATTACTTAACTTCCCTGGAGTATTACCTGTCAAGTAAAATAATGTATATATGAGCAATGAAGATTTAATGAGTACTTGGGATGATGTTATCCTGACACTTCTTGCTGTCTCAGAGTTTTATCTGTTGTCCCTGAATGATAAAAATGGTGTTAACAAATCATAATTCTAAATAGAATTACTGCCTCTTCTAGTGAGTCTTTAGGAGTTGGCCAAAATTAAGTTCTGGACTTCCCAGTACATATTCCAGTCTCTATAAGAAAAATCTTAAGTGCTAAGTAAGTGCATTATCAAAGTCAGGATTTCTTTTTAAGCATATGTTCATATATCAGATTATACTTTGGTAGTTTCCTTCTCCTTTAATGCTAATTACAAGAGGGCTAGTGTAGGTGACTAGAACCTCAGTGTATTTGAGTCATGGGTTCCCTATAGTATGAAAGTAAAAGACTGATGCCTTCCATCTGCCTTTCTCTTAATATTATAAGCTACTTTAATCAAAATAAACATTTCCTCCATAGACAGCATAAGGAAAACGAACTTATAGTCAAGTACTAGTAACTGCAGGACAATCCCATCCATTCTGAGATAATCCAGAATAAGGGGCAAGATTGGGTGGATTAGACGTGTGTTAGCTCCCTGTTTTCTCAATGTAGATTTTAAATATTTTTAAGCCTTTATTTGACTTTTTAGAGAAAACAACTTCTTGATTTTGCAACATATTATAAATTAATCACTAAGTTCGCAGCATAGTTGAAGTTAATACTTAGCCTGAGAGAAATTGGTAATTTGAAGGATCAGATTCCATCTGACCAAGGAAATCAACTTAAATGTTCTAAACATCTATGTGTGTAGGGATAGCCTAACGTCCTTAGGGGGCGTGTTTGCCTCAGG
The DNA here is from genome assembly GCF_014885135.2 of Alexandromys fortis. NCBI lineage: Eukaryota > Metazoa > Chordata > Mammalia > Rodentia > Cricetidae > Alexandromys > Alexandromys fortis. The sequence goes on from NW_026068057.1 coordinate 563,699, forward strand.
CTAATGTTTACATATAAATATGGCGAGCATGAGCCTGCCACGCCTTTTGTTTTTTTGTTTACCATGGGAACCTCTGGTTCTGTAAGTCTATTTTCCCATTAAAGCTGTATATATTATTACAAATCTGTCTGTATTTATTTTTGCTGATACACTTGGCGCCCAACGTGGTGCACGACCCAGGACCCTGAGATTAAGTCTCATGCTCTACTGACTGAGCTAGCCGGGCTAATGGCTTTTGTGCCATACAAAAATATGGGCCTACATATGTGTAAACTGCTGTAAATACTGACTCAGAAAGGGAGTTTACATTTGAATCATTTCAGTGATTCTCTCATAGTTGCAGAAATGATTCTTGGAGGCAGACCTTATAAATTTCAGTTAGCACATGTTTTCTTCATAAAAACTAATTAATCATTTTTTGTATCTTTATTTTCAGATGAGTGCCATTATCATGACAATTTGTACATAGTACTTATAGAAAGTAGCCACTTGAATTAAGTTTTATTTTGTAATATCCTTCATATGATGGAGAGTAGATTAAGAATGAATTGTTGAGTGGTCTGTGGAATTTAATCAGCCTTTTCTCACATGCTGGTGCTACTCTCTTGCCGAGATATTTTGGATTAGAAGCCTTACATGCAATTTTAAGCTACATGATTTTAGTTCTGAACCAGGTAATAAAAGATATTTTCAATTTTACCTTATCCCATTAGTTAAAAGATGAAAATTTTAATCATATTACTTTTAGAGATCATGATTTCCAGGGTAAAATATTAGTTTAATTATTCAAACTGCATTTTTAGTAATAATAAAACATTTCTATTTTCAATAACAAAAGATTATATAAAATGAAATGGCAGGTGAAGTAAATGTTCCTTATGCATACATTTTTTATTAAATCTACTATTACTTATGTGATAAGGGGAAAAAAACTGCCATTTAAATATTTCTGGTCGTTTTCATATGTACTTTATAAAAACCCATTATAATTTTATAAGCTAAAAATCTTTTTTTAATTTTTAATTTTCTTATTTTAAATTTTTTTATTATTAAATCTTTATCATCTCCATTTTATAGATAAGGAATCAAATAACATAGATCACATTACCTGTTAAGCAGTTATTTTGTGGATTAGTATGATTAAAACTATGTTCCATACTCCAAATTATTTATGCAGATTGACCACAGATAACCTGAATAAAGTTATAATAAAAAAATCCAAGGTTAATCAGTAACTCCAGAGTCTAAGCTGTATGAAATATGGAGAACTATACATTTAGACAGTAGTGGTAAGGTTGCAAGAAAATTGAAAGTACAATGGGTGTGTAGATATCTACACAGAAGACACTCAAGAACAAATAAAGGTCTTTCTAAGAAGACATGGACACCTAACTGTCATAAGTTCATAGGAGATATGTTAAACAAAATTACCTAGAATTAGTTTCCAATGTTAATTTCCTGTAGCTCCAGTTATATTATACTAATGATCAGAAGAATTGTCAAATTATTTTTTACTGAGTTTTTCTACATATTTCATACTATATTGTACCTCGGGAGCAAAGGGATTATTATATTTTATTTTTTATTTTAATACATAAAAAAACCTTCCTGCATGGCAGAATAACATATTTTGCTCTGGTGCATGAAGCCAGTATTTGCTGTTGTTATTTTATGTACAGTTTTCCTTCTAGTATAACTCAGTGTTCTGTACTATACTGCAAACTAAATAACAATTTTTGTTCCTCAATTTTCTGTTTCAGATTATATTTCATCTTTGGCTATGCTATGGCACTTAGCCTTTATTTGAGTAGAATCACATTTTTTTCTCTCTCCCTCTCATCTATTTCTTAGTTCTCTATTTCACTGACGTCAAGTAACTGAAATGCAGAATAATCATATAGACCAGAAGCTTTCAATTCTGCTTAAATTTCTATAATGGCAGTTATTTATGAAGTTGGAAACATAATATGAAATCATACCCAAAGTATACAATGCCTAAACTTACAATTTTATATAAGGCATTCCATCTGGTACCTGTACATAATAATAAATATATTTTGATTCATTTATTTCCTCAATTTTTCAGCTTCGTCCATTTGCCTGCCCTTTTATGATGTCATTTTCTTTAAAAGCTGAGTAATATTCCATTGTGTGAATGTACTACATTTTATTAATCCATGCTTCTGTTGAAAGACATGTAGATTGTTTCTAATTCCTATCCAGTATTATCAAATCAATGAACATAGCTGAGCAAGTGTCCTTGTAGCAGGATGAAGGATTCTTTGGGTATATACCCACGAATGTCATAGATGAATCTTTAAGTAGATATATTCCCATTTTTCTGAGTAACTGTTATACTGAAAATTCGTAAGTGTTGTAGATGGGTTTTTCTCTTGACAGCTATAGATGGAACCTCAAAGTAGTTTTGCTTTGTATTTTCCTCATGGCTAAGGGCATGGCACATTTCTTTAAATGTTTCACAGCCATTTGAATTTCCTCTATTGAGAATTCTGTTTAGATCTGGGTCCCATTTTTTAATTAATTATATTTTATTTCTAGTTTTCTGAGTTCTTTATTTAATTTGGGTATTAACCCTCTATCTTGCACGGAGTTGATAAAAAACACTTTCTCATTCTGTATGCTACCACTTTGAATGATGGTGTCCTTTGCCTTACAGAAGTTTTTCAATTTCATGAGGTAGCATTTATTAATTATTAATTTTAGTGCCTGTGTTATTAGTGTTATATTCAGGAAATCTGTGCTAAAGAATTCAAGGTATGTTCCTCTCTCTCTTCTAGCAGGTTGATTGTATCTCATTTTATGTTTAGATAGTTGACCCCTTTGGAGGTGAGGCTTATGCAAGGTGATAGGTTTGGATTTGTAATGGTTGCCTTTATGTCCCTGTAACCCAGACTAGAATTATCAGAGAAGATGGAGTCTCAGTTGAAAAAATGCCTTCATAAGATCCAGCTGTAATGCATTTTCTTAGTTAATGATTAGTGGGGAGGGCCCAGGCCATTGTGTGTGGAGTCATCTCTGGGTTAGTGGTCTTGTTTTCTATAAGAAAGCAGGCTGAGCAGCTATGTAGAACAAAACAGTAAGCAACACTTCTCCATGGCCTCTGTTTCAGCTCCTTCCTTCAGATTCCAGTTTTAAGTTGTTTGTCCTAGTGTTTCTTCATGGCAATAGTAAACCAAACTAAGTTAGACTCCACTTGCATTCTTCCATATGTATAAAACCCGTTTGACCAGCATCATTTGTTGAATGAGTCTTTTTTTTTCCTAGTATGTATTTTTGGTTTCTTTATAAAAAATCTGATGTCCATTAGTATCTGTATTTATATCTGGGTCTGAAAGACAGTTTGTATTTATTAATTTTGTTGCTTAACTATGACCTTATCTCACAAATTATCATAAATATCATTGGAAACAAAATTTGAGTCAAAATAATCAAGGTTTGAGATAATTGTAAAAATTGGAAAAAACTATGTCCAACATTTCAGAGCAAAATTGAGTTGTTAAAGCCCCCTTACACTTTCATGTTGACTAAATCAGGACAGAATAAACTATATTTACACTGATCACAAGCTTTCCACAAAAAGAGACATTTATTATGTTATAAATATAATGGTTAAATATGAAAAAAATAATATAAGTGAAAGATAAAAATTATGACATTGGACCTATAAGATTAAAGGGTTATGCTTTAAATATAAAATAACGCATAATATAGATTTAAGTTAAAAAAAACTTGGGTAGAAAATTCAAACAGAAAAGGTTACATAGCTCTGTGTAGATATCCTTATATTATATAAGTAATGCAATTTCTATATCTATCTATATATATATGTATAGATATATAGTGTGTATGCACAGAAAACATAAAGATAAATTTTTTCATTATCTTATTCATGTGTGTATTTGCAAGTAATAATGAATCATTTTAACATCTTGCCTAAAATTTATTTTGATTTTGTGCAGAACACCAGCAATAATTTAGTTATATAGAGAATATAATAACAACTATGTCTCCAGAAGAAGTAATTATAATAGAGTAACCATGACAAAAACTGCTGTAGAAATGTCATTTGCAATATTCCTGAAGTTGAACTAATCATGTGTAATCTTAGATGCACAATTTTGGCTAACAAAGTAAAAAATACTAATTTCATCGCTCATTCAAAACTCTTAATTGAGTAATGATACAATGAAGAGAAAAAAATCAAACAGCAACAACAAAAAACCCCTCTATTTTACTTTTGGTAAGAGGAAATTCAACTGAACACTGGAAAGAGAAATGTTCTATTTTTTTATACAGGATTCATGGTGCTTGTTTGGGTATTTATAAAGTTGTATGCTTATATGTTCGTCTATATGCAAAAGAAAACATGGAAGAGATTAGAGTTTTAAGAGGAGTTAGTTTATTATTGGTGATGTACTCTATTTCATGCTTTAGGATTTTCTTTGCTGTGAAGAGATATCATTACGATGGCAATTCTTATAAAAATTTAATTCGGGAGGCTTACTTAAAGTTTCAGAGGTCCATTGTCATGGTGGAGAATGTGGAATATTCCTTTACACTGTATGAATATATGTTGCTGTGATTGGTTTAATACAGAAATTGGCTGGCCAATAGTTGGACAGAATAAGGTTAGGTGGTAGAACTAGACTAAAGACACAGGGATGAAAAAGTGAGTGTCCGAAGAGTTACCATCCACGTACTGAGAGGAAATAGCAGGTTCAAGATGAAAGATAAGTAATGCCACGTGACAGAATGTGGAATAATATGAATGGGTTAATTTAAGTTGTAAGAGTTAGCTAGTAATAAACCTGAGCTATTGGTTAAGCATTTATAATTAATAAATGGTTTCTGTGTGGTCGCTTGGAAGTGACTGCCTAGACATAGAAAATTTCCACCTGTAGGGAAGCATGGTGGCATGCATGCAGATGTCGTGCAAGCTACATCTTGGCTTACAGGGAAAAGGGAATCAACTGAAAGTTACTCTGAGGAAAATTTGAACAAATGAGATTTCATAGCCTGCCCCCAGAATGATACACTTCCTTCAGCAAGGCCACACCTCCTAATAATGCTTCTACATTTAAGTGCCATATTCTTTCAATGATTATGTTTTGGTAAATCAGTACTGTTTTTTTTTTTTTTAATATCAATGTTTTTTGTGTATTCTGTTGTTGGGATACTTTTCATCATTTGTTGTGAAAAAAAGTATGTACTATAGTCCTAAGAAGTTTATAGTTATCTTCTCTTATTTGATAAATTTAAAGAGAAACATTAATTAAATAGTGATTAAAATGATAATTAGTTAGGTTGTCATCATGTGACTTCCTGAGGTCTATAAAGTAAACCCCAATTATTCAATTAAATCATAGAAAACAGTCAACAGCTTTCCCATATTTCTGGAATTATTTTTATTTTATTTTTTATTGAAAAAAAATTCTGCCTCCTCCCAGCCTCCCATTTCCCTCCCCCACCTCCCGCCCCTCTTCCCCTCCCCCCACTACTCTCCCCCTCCCTCTCCAGTCTGAAGAGCAGTCAGGGTTCCCTGCCCTGTCGNTGAGATATCTCAGTTATTTAAAACAAGAATAATTAAGCTGAAGTATGTGGGGAAATAGATTTGTAAGAAGGCAGAGGCTATAATAAAAACTTATATTATTTGGTAAGAAAAGGAAAACCTAAAAGTTTGAACCTCAGACTTTCTAAAGATTAAACATGTATTTAAAAGTAATGGATGAAATGTCTGTTGGATGTAGGAGTGTCATCTGTCTATGTGTTACTTTCATTGGTTAATAAAGAAACTGCCTTGGCCCTTTGATAGGACAGAAAATTAGGAAGGTGGAGTAAACAGAACAAAATGCTGGGAAGAAGGGAAGTGAGGCAGACGCCATTGCTCTCCTCTCTGAGACAGACACAGGTTAAGATCCTTCCCGGTAAGCCAACACCTTGTGGTGCTACACACATGAATAGATATGGGTTAATCAAGATGTGAGAGTTAGCCAATAAGAGGCTGAAACTAATGGACCAAGCAGTGTTTAAAAGAATACAATTTGTGTGTTGTTATTTCAGGTGTTACGCTAACCATGTGGGAGCCGTGCGGGATGAAAAAGCAAGCCTGCCCACAGCTCTCACTACATTTGTTGACTTAAAGGATCTCAATTATTTAAGAATAATTCTTACATCTGAGATAAAGTAAGATCCTGAATCAAGGAAACTCCAGAGCAAAAATAGTTCCTAGAATGAATGACATTGGTATCTTCTGAATGACAGTTGCAAATTAAGTTTTGGTAAGTTATATATTTCATTTAATATATGTTTAAGTCATTTACAAATTAAAACTCTCTATTTCAAAGAACTCAGTTTCAGCATAAAAACATAATTCTTAAATGCATAGACCTACATGTAAGAGAATACATAAGGTTCTTATTCTAGACATAAAGATTAGCAAAACAGAAAAACACATAGATAGATGCCAGTGGGTAGTATTCTTGTGAATTCTTTGTTTCAGGCACTCTATATTCATATATAATGAATATATATATATATATATACATATATATATGTGTGTGTGTGTGTATGTGTGTGTGAATGCAATGTATTTTTGTGTGTATGTGCGCATGTGCTTTAATTCAAAGCAACTGAAGTCAACTGTTAATGGTGCATTTCTTCCCTGGTTAACATACTGCATAAAAGTGTCTTGAAACATCTACCCCTCTGAACTGATGATCTTTTCCCTTTAGAAATGACAAAAATTACTTTCCCTGAAAGAAAACAACAAACACATCTAGATTCAGTGACATTTTTCATGGTATGCAGTATAGAAAATTTGTTCTGGTAACTAACAAATTTCTTTAACAGCTAAAGCACAGAATTTATATAGAAAGATGGAACTTTCAAAATGGGGAAAATTACTTATGACCATTTCAAATGCAAAGGTACTGAAATAAAGTGTCATGGAAGATAAACCACTAAGAAATGTATAAGTTAGTATTTGAAAATATTGTACAAAGCGAAAGCTTAATATGTTATATTTATTCATTATATTTTATGAAATGACTATATAACAATGTTACCTTATTAAATCCAAAATTTACCCAAGATGCCTCTACTTTATATTGTTATCTATTTCAAACTTTTCACTTATTATATAATGATACAAAAAAGAGTTTAGAAACACTAAATAAGTGATTTATGTATTTGGACTTTTTAGATTTTTTATTTATTATATGTTTGTCTGCAAATATATCTGTCTCATACATTCATTTTTGGTGCTTGCAAACACCAAAAGAGTGTTAGATCCTTTAGTACTAGAGTTATAGAGAGTTGTGAGATACCATCTGGGTGCTGTGATTTGAACTTGTGTCCTTTGAAAGAGCAGTAAACTTTCTTAATTGCTGAGCAAACTTTCTATCCCACTTGAAGACATTTTTATTCAGTTTTAATTTTCAACAGATTGGGAATAATGATTTTGAATTTTTACAATTTATATAATTAACATCCTAAGCTATAAAAATTTAGTGCAGCACAGATTATGTCATATTTATTTACCAACTCAATTGTGATACATGCAGGTTATACTTAAATGAGCACTTGTTTACTGAAGAGATGAGTGAGTCATAAAATTTGAAGTAAAATGGTGATATTTGTAAACCACTGAGATATCTCAGTTATTTAAAACAAGAATAATTAAGCTGAAGTATGTAGGAAATAGATTTGTAAGAAAACGTAGAGGCTATAATAAAAACTTATATCATTTGGTAAGAAAAGGAAAACCTAAAACAAATGTTGAACAGGGATGTTCAATGCCTTTCTGTGTCACATCTTTTCTCTAAACTTCAGTGGTTTTGTTCTCTGTCTGCCTTGCTTTGTGTAATTCAGCCATAATGTAGGATAATCTAAATTAGACTAAGCCAGAAATCTTGATTTTACAATCCAATCATCAGAACATGGACATTTCTTGTAGAGTAGCTGCTATAGAGTTCTGTTAAACAAGGAAAGAAACTGGAGTCCCATGTCATCAGATCATGGCACTCCAGTTTCTTTCCTTGTTTAAACCTGAGATACGTCAATACATGAATTATATCGCTCTGCTATAGCAATAATTTCAATATGTACAGCCTGTTATAGTCTCAATTTCTTGTAGTAAAAGAAGATGAAATTCAGATCTGTTGCCCTATAACTGACAGAAGTCCTGGGCTTAATCCCATGCTAACAATATTACTCCATGATAAAGGACTGTAGTAAGTTTTACTGGTATGCTATTGGAATTACTTAAAAATATATCTAGATGTGAGATTTATGTATTATTACTTAACTTCCCTGGAGTATTACCTGTCAAGTAAAATAATGTATATATGAGCAATGAAGATTTAATGAGTACTTGGGATGATGTTATCCTGACACTTCTTGCTGTCTCAGAGTTTTATCTGTTGTCCCTGAATGATAAAAATGGTGTTAACAAATCATAATTCTAAATAGAATTACTGCCTCTTCTAGTGAGTCTTTAGGAGTTGGCCAAAATTAAGTTCTGGACTTCCCAGTACATATTCCAGTCTCTATAAGAAAAATCTTAAGTGCTAAGTAAGTGCATTATCAAAGTCAGGATTTCTTTTTAAGCATATGTTCATATATCAGATTATACTTTGGTAGTTTCCTTCTCCTTTAATGCTAATTACAAGAGGGCTAGTGTAGGTGACTAGAACCTCAGTGTATTTGAGTCATGGGTTCCCTATAGTATGAAAGTAAAAGACTGATGCCTTCCATCTGCCTTTCTCTTAATATTATAAGCTACTTTAATCAAAATAAACATTTCCTCCATAGACAGCATAAGGAAAACGAACTTATAGTCAAGTACTAGTAACTGCAGGACAATCCCATCCATTCTGAGATAATCCAGAATAAGGGGCAAGATTGGGTGGATTAGACGTGTGTTAGCTCCCTGTTTTCTCAATGTAGATTTTAAATATTTTTAAGCCTTTATTTGACTTTTTAGAGAAAACAACTTCTTGATTTTGCAACATATTATAAATTAATCACTAAGTTCGCAGCATAGTTGAAGTTAATACTTAGCCTGAGAGAAATTGGTAATTTGAAGGATCAGATTCCATCTGACCAAGGAAATCAACTTAAATGTTCTAAACATCTATGTGTGTAGGGATAGCCTAACGTCCTTAGGGGGCGTGTTTGCCTCAGGCTAATGTTTACATATAAATATGGCGAGCATGAGCCTGCCACGCCTTTTGTTTTTTTGTTTACCATGGGAACCTCTGGTTCTGTAAGTCTATTTTCCCATTAAAGCTGTATATATTATTACAAATCTGTCTGTATTTATTTTTGCTGATACACTTGGCGCCCAACGTGGTGCACGACCCAGGACCCTGAGATTAAGTCTCATGCTCTACTGACTGAGCTAGCCGGGCTAATGGCTTTTGTGCCATACAAAAATATGGGCCTACATATGTGTAAACTGCTGTAAATACTGACTCAGAAAGGGAGTTTACATTTGAATCATTTCAGTGATTCTCTCATAGTTGCAGAAATGATTCTTGGAGGCAGACCTTATAAATTTCAGTTAGCACATGTTTTCTTCATAAAAACTAATTAATCATTTTTTGTATCTTTATTTTCAGATGAGTGCCATTATCATGACAATTTGTACATAGTACTTATAGAAAGTAGCCACTTGAATTAAGTTTTATTTTGTAATATCCTTCATATGATGGAGAGTAGATTAAGAATGAATTGTTGAGTGGTCTGTGGAATTTAATCAGCCTTTTCTCACATGCTGGTGCTACTCTCTTGCCGAGATATTTTGGATTAGAAGCCTTACATGCAATTTTAAGCTACATGATTTTAGTTCTGAACCAGGTAATAAAAGATATTTTCAATTTTACCTTATCCCATTAGTTAAAAGATGAAAATTTTAATCATATTACTTTTAGAGATCATGATTTCCAGGGTAAAATATTAGTTTAATTATTCAAACTGCATTTTTAGTAATAATAAAACATTTCTATTTTCAATAACAAAAGATTATATAAAATGAAATGGCAGGTGAAGTAAATGTTCCTTATGCATACATTTTTTATTAAATCTACTATTACTTATGTGATAAGGGGAAAAAAACTGCCATTTAAATATTTCTGGTCGTTTTCATATGTACTTTATAAAAACCCATTATAATTTTATAAGCTAAAAATCTTTTTTTAATTTTTAATTTTCTTATTTTAAATTTTTTTATTATTAAATCTTTATCATCTCCATTTTATAGATAAGGAATCAAATAACATAGATCACATTACCTGTTAAGCAGTTATTTTGTGGATTAGTATGATTAAAACTATGTTCCATACTCCAAATTATTTATGCAGATTGACCACAGATAACCTGAATAAAGTTATAATAAAAAAATCCAAGGTTAATCAGTAACTCCAGAGTCTAAGCTGTATGAAATATGGAGAACTATACATTTAGACAGTAGTGGTAAGGTTGCAAGAAAATTGAAAGTACAATGGGTGTGTAGATATCTACACAGAAGACACTCAAGAACAAATAAAGGTCTTTCTAAGAAGACATGGACACCTAACTGTCATAAGTTCATAGGAGATATGTTAAACAAAATTACCTAGAATTAGTTTCCAATGTTAATTTCCTGTAGCTCCAGTTATATTATACTAATGATCAGAAGAATTGTCAAATTATTTTTTACTGAGTTTTTCTACATATTTCATACTATATTGTACCTCGGGAGCAAAGGGATTATTATATTTTATTTTTTATTTTAATACATAAAAAAACCTTCCTGCATGGCAGAATAACATATTTTGCTCTGGTGCATGAAGCCAGTATTTGCTGTTGTTATTTTATGTACAGTTTTCCTTCTAGTATAACTCAGTGTTCTGTACTATACTGCAAACTAAATAACAATTTTTGTTCCTCAATTTTCTGTTTCAGATTATATTTCATCTTTGGCTATGCTATGGCACTTAGCCTTTATTTGAGTAGAATCACATTTTTTTCTCTCTCCCTCTCATCTATTTCTTAGTTCTCTATTTCACTGACGTCAAGTAACTGAAATGCAGAATAATCATATAGACCAGAAGCTTTCAATTCTGCTTAAATTTCTATAATGGCAGTTATTTATGAAGTTGGAAACATAATATGAAATCATACCCAAAGTATACAATGCCTAAACTTACAATTTTATATAAGGCATTCCATCTGGTACCTGTACATAATAATAAATATATTTTGATTCATTTATTTCCTCAATTTTTCAGCTTCGTCCATTTGCCTGCCCTTTTATGATGTCATTTTCTTTAAAAGCTGAGTAATATTCCATTGTGTGAATGTACTACATTTTATTAATCCATGCTTCTGTTGAAAGACATGTAGATTGTTTCTAATTCCTATCCAGTATTATCAAATCAATGAACATAGCTGAGCAAGTGTCCTTGTAGCAGGATGAAGGATTCTTTGGGTATATACCCACGAATGTCATAGATGAATCTTTAAGTAGATATATTCCCATTTTTCTGAGTAACTGTTATACTGAAAATTCGTAAGTGTTGTAGATGGGTTTTTCTCTTGACAGCTATAGATGGAACCTCAAAGTAGTTTTGCTTTGTATTTTCCTCATGGCTAAGGGCATGGCACATTTCTTTAAATGTTTCACAGCCATTTGAATTTCCTCTATTGAGAATTCTGTTTAGATCTGGGTCCCATTTTTTAATTAATTATATTTTATTTCTAGTTTTCTGAGTTCTTTATTTAATTTGGGTATTAACCCTCTATCTTGCACGGAGTTGATAAAAAACACTTTCTCATTCTGTATGCTACCACTTTGAATGATGGTGTCCTTTGCCTTACAGAAGTTTTTCAATTTCATGAGGTAGCATTTATTAATTATTAATTTTAGTGCCTGTGTTATTAGTGTTATATTCAGGAAATCTGTGCTAAAGAATTCAAGGTATGTTCCTCTCTCTCTTCTAGCAGGTTGATTGTATCTCATTTTATGTTTAGATAGTTGACCCCTTTGGAGGTGAGGCTTATGCAAGGTGATAGGTTTGGATTTGTAATGGTTGCCTTTATGTCCCTGTAACCCAGACTAGAATTATCAGAGAAGATGGAGTCTCAGTTGAAAAAATGCCTTCATAAGATCCAGCTGTAATGCATTTTCTTAGTTAATGATTAGTGGGGAGGGCCCAGGCCATTGTGTGTGGAGTCATCTCTGGGTTAGTGGTCTTGTTTTCTATAAGAAAGCAGGCTGAGCAGCTATGTAGAACAAAACAGTAAGCAACACTTCTCCATGGCCTCTGTTTCAGCTCCTTCCTTCAGATTCCAGTTTTAAGTTGTTTGTCCTAGTGTTTCTTCATGGCAATAGTAAACCAAACTAAGTTAGACTCCACTTGCATTCTTCCATATGTATAAAACCCGTTTGACCAGCATCATTTGTTGAATGAGTCTTTTTTTTTCCTAGTATGTATTTTTGGTTTCTTTATAAAAAATCTGATGTCCATTAGTATCTGTATTTATATCTGGGTCTGAAAGACAGTTTGTATTTATTAATTTTGTTGCTTAACTATGACCTTATCTCACAAATTATCATAAATATCATTGGAAACAAAATTTGAGTCAAAATAATCAAGGTTTGAGATAATTGTAAAAATTGGAAAAAACTATGTCCAACATTTCAGAGCAAAATTGAGTTGTTAAAGCCCCCTTACACTTTCATGTTGACTAAATCAGGACAGAATAAACTATATTTACACTGATCACAAGCTTTCCACAAAAAGAGACATTTATTATGTTATAAATATAATGGTTAAATATGAAAAAAATAATATAAGTGAAAGATAAAAATTATGACATTGGACCTATAAGATTAAAGGGTTATGCTTTAAATATAAAATAACGCATAATATAGATTTAAGTTAAAAAAAACTTGGGTAGAAAATTCAAACAGAAAAGGTTACATAGCTCTGTGTAGATATCCTTATATTATATAAGTAATGCAATTTCTATATCTATCTATATATATATGTATAGATATATAGTGTGTATGCACAGAAAACATAAAGATAAATTTTTTCATTATCTTATTCATGTGTGTATTTGCAAGTAATAATGAATCATTTTAACATCTTGCCTAAAATTTATTTTGATTTTGTGCAGAACACCAGCAATAATTTAGTTATATAGAGAATATAATAACAACTATGTCTCCAGAAGAAGTAATTATAATAGAGTAACCATGACAAAAACTGCTGTAGAAATGTCATTTGCAATATTCCTGAAGTTGAACTAATCATGTGTAATCTTAGATGCACAATTTTGGCTAACAAAGTAAAAAATACTAATTTCATCGCTCATTCAAAACTCTTAATTGAGTAATGATACAATGAAGAGAAAAAAATCAAACAGCAACAACAAAAAACCCCTCTATTTTACTTTTGGTAAGAGGAAATTCAACTGAACACTGGAAAGAGAAATGTTCTATTTTTTTATACAGGATTCATGGTGCTTGTTTGGGTATTTATAAAGTTGTATGCTTATATGTTCGTCTATATGCAAAAGAAAACATGGAAGAGATTAGAGTTTTAAGAGGAGTTAGTTTATTATTGGTGATGTACTCTATTTCATGCTTTAGGATTTTCTTTGCTGTGAAGAGATATCATTACGATGGCAATTCTTATAAAAATTTAATTCGGGAGGCTTACTTAAAGTTTCAGAGGTCCATTGTCATGGTGGAGAATGTGGAATATTCCTTTACACTGTATGAATATATGTTGCTGTGATTGGTTTAATACAGAAATTGGCTGGCCAATAGTTGGACAGAATAAGGTTAGGTGGTAGAACTAGACTAAAGACACAGGGATGAAAAAGTGAGTGTCCGAAGAGTTACCATCCACGTACTGAGAGGAAATAGCAGGTTCAAGATGAAAGATAAGTAATGCCACGTGACAGAATGTGGAATAATATGAATGGGTTAATTTAAGTTGTAAGAGTTAGCTAGTAATAAACCTGAGCTATTGGTTAAGCATTTATAATTAATAAATGGTTTCTGTGTGGTCGCTTGGAAGTGACTGCCTAGACATAGAAAATTTCCACCTGTAGGGAAGCATGGTGGCATGCATGCAGATGTCGTGCAAGCTACATCTTGGCTTACAGGGAAAAGGGAATCAACTGAAAGTTACTCTGAGGAAAATTTGAACAAATGAGATTTCATAGCCTGCCCCCAGAATGATACACTTCCTTCAGCAAGGCCACACCTCCTAATAATGCTTCTACATTTAAGTGCCATATTCTTTCAATGATTATGTTTTGGTAAATCAGTACTGTTTTTTTTTTTTTTAATATCAATGTTTTTTGTGTATTCTGTTGTTGGGATACTTTTCATCATTTGTTGTGAAAAAAAGTATGTACTATAGTCCTAAGAAGTTTATAGTTATCTTCTCTTATTTGATAAATTTAAAGAGAAACATTAATTAAATAGTGATTAAAATGATAATTAGTTAGGTTGTCATCATGTGACTTCCTGAGGTCTATAAAGTAAACCCCAATTATTCAATTAAATCATAGAAAACAGTCAACAGCTTTCCCATATTTCTGGAATTATTTTTATTTTATTTTTTATTGAAAAAAAATTCTGCCTCCTCCCAGCCTCCCATTTCCCTCCCCCACCTCCCGCCCCTCTTCCCCTCCCCCCACTACTCTCCCCCTCCCTCTCCAGTCTGAAGAGCAGTCAGGGTTCCCTGCCCTGTCGAAAGTCCAAAGTACCCCCACCCCCATCCTGGTCTAGGAAGGTGAACATCCAAACTGGCTAGGCTCCCACCAAGCCGGAACATGAAGTAGGATCAAAACCCAGTGCCATTGTCCTTGGCTTCTCATCAGCCCTCATTGTTCGCCATGTTCAGAGAGTCCGGTTTTATCCCATGCTTTTTCAGTCACAGTCCAGCTGGCCTTGGTGAGCTCCCAATTGATCAGCCCCACTGTCTCCGTGGGTGGGTGCACCCCTCGTGGTCCTGACTTCCTTGCTCATGTTCTCCCTCCTTCTGCTTCTCATTGAGACCTTGGGAGCTCAGTCCGGTGCTCCAGTGTGGGTCTCTGTCTCTATCTCCATCCATCGCCAGATGAAGGCTCTATGGTGATATGCAAGATATTCATAAGTATGGCTATAGGATAGGGTCATTTCAGGTTCCCTATCCTCAGCTGCCCAAGGAACTAACTGGGGACATCTCCATGGACACCTGGGAGCCACTCTAGGTCTCTTGCCAACCCTAAGGTGGCTCCCTTAACTAAGATATGTGCTTCCCTGCTCCCCTATCCAACCTTCCTTTATCCCAATCATCCCGTTTCCCCAAGTTTCCCCCATCCTCCCCTTCTCACTTTTCTCTCCCCATTTCGCCTTACCCCATCGCACCCCACCCCCAAGATCCTAATTTTTTGCCCGGGAATTTTTATCCAGTCCAGCAAATTCTTTAATTTAGACAACAAAATCTTCATTAAAGAAAAAAAAATTCTGCCAAGTGTCTAGAGGATTTTATTTTGAAAGAAAAATGATCTATGTTTAAATTTACTATGCAATGGCTAAGCAAATTAAAACTTAGTTACTCTCTGGATTTATATTTAATATCTTATTTTATGAACTTTTTGGAAAACAATTATGTGGAAATTATTCCAGAAACATATCACATAAATACAGTAGCATAACATCTGCACATAGTGAGATCCTAAAATTAAATTATTATTGTCCTTACACTTGAGATGTTTAAGTCCAGTTTCCCAGGGTAAAGTCACAGATTCTGAAGAGCTTAACATGCTTTAAAATAAAAATGATGCTGTTCTTAAGGTATTTTTTTCTATTAAAATATGTATACTTTCATCTTTTAAAAAAATGATATTTCAGGTTAATCTAGAAAGCTTTTTTTTTGTCAAAGCATCTTCATAAGGTTGTGTCATTATAGGTCTTCTCATTCATTATACTCCATCTTCTTCCCAGACCGTCCCCTTTACTTCAGCTGATTCCAACCTTTTCTCCAGATAATTATTCCCTTACTTTCTTTTTTATTTATTTTAGTTATTTGAAGTGTCTCAAGAGGAAGAGAATCAAAATAATATGTATTGTAGAGAAAATTTATTAATGTTGCTTACAGGACAAGGACTGGCTAATCCAATAATAGATGTCTGAATTCTGGGGAAGCTGAAAACCATGCCATTTCTGAATCCACAAAGCTTGATACATTAAGAAATGAAATTAAGGCCCTAAAGATTCCCAGAGAGCTGCTGGTTGTCAGTCCACTTTGGAATGCCAAAGAAGTTTGGTATAGATAGCAGAGAAGATAACAGCAGCAGTGGCCTCAGCATCCCAACATTAATCTTTTCCTTCTTTTTTCTCAGGATCTCTTTTATACTTCATGACTTATACACCAACAACAGCAACAACACACACACACACAGAGAGAGAGAGAGAGAGAGAGAGAGAGAGAGAGAGAGAGAGAGAGAGAGAGAGAGAAGTAGTAGTATGAGATTTATTCAAGGTGGGAAGAGGGACAAAGACATGCAGTGATGCCTCCCCAAGTCAATGTTTAGGGTCCTGACATGATGTTTAAGTGGCAGGTCAAAGATAGGCAATGTAACCAATCATCACTGATCTAGCATTGCCTGGATTCTTTCCTGACTCTAGTGTCTCTAGACTCGTCTTTCTTCTGAGGCAGCCTGATAAGTTTTTAGACCTGAATCAAAAACATTTTGGTTCAACCACTCCCAATCATCAAAAAAATTACAAAGTTACTTGCTATACATGAAAATTAATTATATTAAGTTTACATTTCCTTTGCATTCTACCACATATTAAACTGTTCTCTTTTGTAAAAGCATTCATCTCCAAGGATTTTTTTATTAAAATAAAAAGTAAATTATAATAACAAGCCTGAGTATATCAAAGATGTTGTATATATTAAGAAATAATTATATTTTCATCTATTTAATCAAATTATGTTTTTAATATAATACTAAATAGATGAGTAAATATTTTGAATTTAGACTGATATGTTATTGTTTTAATTATTGAATTTTTAACTGAACCTCACTGTTCAGGCCTGTTACTCTAGTTACTTCAGAGACAGAGGGAGAAGGAGCAAAAGTTCAAAGTAGGCCTGGGCTACAGGGTAAGTTCAACGACACTGGACAATATATTGAAATACTGCATCAGAAAATATAAAATGTATAAAAATGGGATCATGAATCAATTGCTGAGTACTTGCTTAGCATTTGTGGTACCCTGTATTCAATTCCTAGTAGCACAAAAATAAATAATAACTATATAAATAAAATGAAAAATGTTAGATGCTTAGAATTCTAGAGTATAAGATACAGAAATAGCAGTAATTTAGAGAGAAAAGTTTTTGACCTTAAGAATCCAAGAACCAATTAATACTTTCTGATAAACAGAGTTAAATCAAGTTCAACTGGAATTCTCTGAATTTCTGAAAAATCTGTCTTTTACTGTGTCAACCCTTTATAATGTATTGTTAGCACATGACTGAGTCATATATCAGATGAGCCTTCTTGTTCAAAACAAGATATTCATGTGGATTTAAACCGCAGATTTTCTAGCAAATGAAAGAAGGTAGCAAATTGAATTAAGTGAAACACAATGTTTATTTCACCCAATTATAGTTCTTAAAGATCTGAACGAGAAACATCTGCTGTACCAGCCTTAGCGCTGCTTGCCTACTGTGCACAGCAGGACATTTCCCAGTTAATCATCCTCCTGCAAGCCCTGCTCACCAGTGTGGAATGCTAGGGATGCTGTCTGAAAGGGAAGACTCCATGCTGCCTCCGTGTAGAAAGCAGTGATATTACCTCAGGGAGAAATAGGAACTGACCCTTGAACAAAAGGAGGAGACTTTCTTAAGGGTTGCTTTGGTATCTCAGCGGTTTATATTAGTGTCATTTTGAAAAACACAGAATAAAGTCTGCTCTACTAGAAGGTAATAATATATATATATATATACATATATATATAACATATAAATATATATGTATGTATTTAAAAAACCTAGTCCTAGTGAGCCTCCTGTGCCTTAACAAGGTTGTAACTTGCATCAAAACATGTTGAATAAACCTTCTCTTTAATTTGTGTACACATCGCAGAAAGCTAGAAGCAGTTGCAGAGGACCAAGAAGATATTTGCCATTGCTCTATTGCAAAACAAAATATAATCTCTTTTTTAAATATTACTGATGGATATATCAATCCTCCTTTCCAATTTGTTTTCTTTTCTTTTCTTTTTTTTTTTTTTTGAAAATTTCAGTTTAGAAGGAATCTATCTCTACATCATGCTCTTAAAAAACAGCAAATTTCTTGCGACCTCCTCCTTGGCTAAATCATCAACATTTATGTTAATTTTATCTATTTAATTAACCAAGATTTCATGGATTATATCTTGAGTTCAAATTTAATATAACATTTCTAGAAATTATCACAAACTGAATTTAAAATAATGAGCTAAAATATGTCATTATTTTAAAATTTTCCAAGGAATTATCAATGTGATGCATTATCACAGACTACTAATGAGAACATTGCTTGAAATATGTTTTAATTTAATTTGATAAACTCATAAATGAGTAACAGATGGACATTTTTAAAATTTCTAGTTATGGATCATTATATACATCTACATAACTGATGATTTTCAATTATAAGTTTTAAAAAAATGAACAGAAGATTATAAACTCTGGAATTCTGTGAAAAAATAAAACTTACATATCATAAATATAAAAGGAGAAAAATTTCATGCAAAGTGTATAGAAAACATCTTTAATAAAATCATAGGATAAGCACCTCTAAGTGAAGAGAAGGCCCTCTAGATATAAGGGGTATGTAGAACGTCAAATAGACAAGAACAGAATAGAAATGCTTCATAGCATATTATAAAGAAAGTAGTCCATAAACAGAATGAGAAAATATCTTGAAAGCTGCAAAAGACTAAAAACAAGTTACATACAAAGCCTCCCCTATTAGGACACCTGGGGACTTTTCAGTACAAGACAATGCATGAGAAGCAACTGGAGCTGGTGCTTTTCAAACTCAGAAATACCACAACTGCCAACACAACCTAGTACACCCAGTGAAAGTACCTGGCACAATTGATGATGAAAGCAAATCTTTCCATCATAAAAGCACACTAAAGGCATTCATGATGTGGAAAACAGCTCCCTAGAGGATGCTGAAAGGGATATTTCAATCTGAAGAGAAAGCAAACATACTCAAGGGACCACTGTAAGAAAACATAAATGTTGCCATGATACTCATTACACAAAAGAAAACTGAGAAAGCCCCAAACACTGCAAAATCAACAAAATGACAGGTAGCAAAACTTGCTTCTACTTATAATTCTGTGGCAAAAGACATATACTAGCAGATAAAATTAGAAAACAGAAACCTTTTAATTGCCTCCAAGGAACACACATTACTGCCAAAGATCAACATTGTCTTAGAATAAAAGAAAGGACAAAAGTATTCTAAACAAATGGAACCATAAGAGATGCATTCTATTGTTTAATAAAATAGGTTTAAAATTAATGTCTATTATTAGAGATGAAAAGGTTATATCATTTTTGATTAATGTGCCAATCCATCAATCTGAAATTGCAATCTGTGGATATAGATATGCATATTCAATTGCATAAAGAAAACACTACTAAATTTAAAATAATTGATTAACCCCACACAGTGGAAGTGGATGACATCAATATACCAGAGGCACATTTAGATAGATAAAGTGTAAAAAAAAATAATAAAGAAACACTGGGATTTGTTGGGAATATTATTTTCAGTTGTGTTACCTTTGTTTATGTTGCATTTGTTTACCAATGTAACTCTGTGAAGCTGTGACATTTTGCCTATAGCGAGTACCTGATGTTATCATGAAGATCTGAAAGGCCAATATCAAGGCAAGAGAAAGGATAGGCAAGGCTGGGAAGTAGAAAGGATAGATAGAAGGAAAAAACTGGGTTCAGAGTAGTAGCCTTAGAAGGAGGAGGGCATCAGCAACCACTCACTCAGTTACATAGCAATCCATGGAGTAAGAGCAAGATTTAAAGAAGTAAGAGAATGGGAAAGTACACAGGCAAAGAGCAAAAAGGATAATATAAGTTAAGAAAAGTGGACAAGAAGCAAGCCAAGCTAAGGCCAGACATTTTAACTAAGAGTTTAACTAAGAGCCTCCATGTGTGATTCATTTGGGAGGACCCCCATAAGAGTCCAAAGAGTATAACATCATCTTACAACAGTATGATCATGAGTCAAATGGATGTGGTATTTATCTATGGACCATTTTTTTCCCAGATATCAAACAATACACATTTTTGTCAGCACCACATTAGAACCTTCTTTAAAATAGCCACCATTATTTTAAGAAAGAAAAACTAAAAAATATTCTTATTAAGGTCAGGTACAAGACAAAGTTTTCTATTTTCAACACTTAAAATAATAAGAAATGATCTCAAAAGAATGGTACTCAACTTCTTATGGAAAAGCAAAAAAACAAAAAAAAAAAAAACAAAAAAAAATACCAAGATAGCCAAAACAATTCTGTACAATAAAAGAACTTCTGGAGGCACCACAAATCCTGACTTCAAACTCTACTACAGAGCTACAGTACTGAAAACAGCCTGGTATTGGTATAAAAAAAAGACAGGGCGAACAAGGGGACTGACTCAAAGACCCGGATGTTAATTCACACACACCTACAAACACCTAATTTTTTGACAAAGAAGCAAAAAATATATAATGGAGAAAATTAAGCATATTTAACAAATGGTGCTGGCATAAATGGATATCAACATGTAGAAAAATGAAAATAGATCCTTATCTATCACTATGCACAAAACTCAAGTCTAAATGGAAGACCTCAACATAAAGCCAGCCACATTTAACCTCATAGAAGAGAAAGTGGGAAGTAGACTTGAATGCATTGTCACAGGATACCACTTTCTAAATATAACCCTAGTAGCACAGACACTGAGAGAAACAATTAATAAATGGGACCTCCTGAAACTGAAAAACTTCTGTAAAGCAAAGGACATGGTCAACAAGACAAAATGACAGCCTACAGAATGGGGAAAGATCTTTACTAACCCCAAATCAGACAGTGATCTGATCTCCAAAATATACAAAGAACTCAAGAAATTGGTCATCAAAAGAACAATTGATTCAATTAAATAATGAAGTATAGACCTAAACAGAGAACTCTCAACAGAAGAATCTAAAATGGCTGAAAGGCCCTTAAGGAAATGCTCAACATCCTTAGTCATCAGAGAAATGCATATCAAAACAACTCTGAGATTCCATATTAAACCTGTAAGAATGGCCAAGATAAAAAGCACTGATGACAACTTATGCTGGAGAGGTTGTACAGTTAAAGGAATATTCCTGCATTGCTGGTCAGAGTGCAAGCTGGTCCAGCCCCTTTGGACATCAGTATGGCTATTTCTCAGAAAATTAGGAAACAATCTTCCTCAAGACCCAACAATACCACTTTGAGGTATATATCTAAAGGATGCTTAATCGTGCCACAAGGGCATATGCTCAACTATGTTTATAGCAGCATTGTTTGTCATATTCAAAACCTGGAAACAATCTAAATGCCCCTCTACCAAAGAATGGATAAGGAAAATGTGGTACAAATACATAATGCAGTACTACACAGGATAAAAATTTAATGACATCTTGAAATTCGCCAGCAATGGAAAGAACTATAAAACATCATATTGAGTGAGGTAACCCAGACCCAGAAAGACAATTATTATGTGTCCTCACTCATAATTGGTTTTGAAACATAAAACAAAGAAAACCAGCCTACAAATCATAATCCCAGAGAACCTAGACAATAATAAGGACCCTAATAGAGACATACATGGATATAATCTACATGGGAAGTAGAAAAAAAACGAGATCTCCTGAGTAAATTGGGAGCATGGGGACCATGGAAGAGGGTTGAATGGGAGGGGAGAGGAAAAGAGGGGAACAGAGAAAAATGTATAACTCAATACAATCAATTTAAAAAAGAAATGAAAAGAGAGGGAATACAAATACAATGTGGAAGAAGTCTAATAACACTATTTACATAGTACATGATTCTTGACACCAAATGCTCCACCAGGAAAGGACTATACCTAAAACAATTCTGCAAAGTGAGCTAAAACACTCAGATCACTAACCTTCATATATACCAAAATCAATAGATTGAGAAAGAAATCAGAGAAGAATTCTTATTTATTGAAGCCTCAGAAAGCTACCTTGTAATAGACAAAACCAAAGAAGTGAACTATCTATAAAATGAAAACTTTAAATAATGAATGAAGAATTTGAAGAGGATATCAGAAGATGGAGAGATATCCAGTGCAAATAAGATTAATATCCTGAAATGGCTGTTTTGCCAGAAGTAATGTACAGATTCAATGCAAAATTTATCAAAAGTCCAACTCAATTCTTCATAGAATTTAAAACAAAAATCTTAAAAATTATATGGAGGCAGGAAAGATTCTCATTGCTAAAACAATCCTAGACAATAAAAATCCTGTTACTGCCACTACTATACTTGACTTCACGTTATGCTACTGTCTTTGCTAGGGCTTCTATTGTTGCAGCAAGACACAATGATTAAAAACAAGTTAGGGAGGAAGGGGTTTATTTGGCTTACACTTCAGCATTGCTGTTCACCACTAGAGGAAATCACGCAGGGCAGGATCCTGGATGCAGGAGCTGATACAGAGGTCATGGAGAGGAACTTATTACTAGCTTGCTTCCTATGGCTTGCTCAGTCCACAACATTCTAATAGACTCCAGGATCAGCAACTCAGGGATGCCACCACTCACCATGGGCTAGGTGCTCCCCCACTGATCACTAAATGAGAAAATTCCTTACAGCTGGATCTCAATGAGGCATTTACTCCACTGAGGCTCTTCATCTGCTCAGTCTAGTTTATTTCAAGTTGATACACAAAACCAGAAATTACCACTACAGAACCAAAGAAAGAGAAAATATGACCTTGTCACAACAAAGACATTGGTCAATGAATTAGAATCAAGAACCCATATATAATAAGCCCACATACTTACAGACATCTGATTTTTCCAGAGGTACCAAAGCATAACTAGAAAAAGGTATATTTTTAACAAATGATGTTAGAAAAACTGGATAGACACATGTAGATGAATAAAATTTGAGCCTTCTCTTTCACTGTCATATATAAAATGTCCTGCGGAGATGGGAGAGAGCGAACAAGACACAAGCACGAGACATAAATCCACTTGTATAAGTTTATTAGGAAGATCTGTGAGGCCGAGCTCGGAAAGATTGGAAGGACTGGGACATGCCAGTGACCGTGAGGGGAGAGCAAGAAAGAGAGAGACAGAGAGAGAGAGAGAGAGAGAGAGAGAGAGAGAGAGAGAGAGAGAATGGCGCCCTTAGCTTTTAAAAGGGTCCCAGCTCGTGCGCGTGAGGGAAAAGGAGTACCTACGTCAGACACCGGTGACAGGCGATGCTATGTTCTGCGCCTGCGCACAGAGGCTCTGCTATGTCAGACGTTGGATACCCGAGCTGGCGGAACCCGGAAGTGCAGCCTTCCCGGTGGCCTGGGAATAACAATATAGAAATAAATATATATTTGACTTTAATTGGATTTACCACACACAGTGTAAGTATGTCCCAGGACTCACAGATGGCTAAATAGAAAGTTTATTGTCAGTTCTGTCCCCAAACCCTCCAAATATAAGCTATTGTCATTAGTTACTCACCAGAATTGACTGTAAGACACTATTGTTGAAGACAGCATTCATTTTAGTGACCTGACACAGAAAAATCATGCCTATACAGAATAGGAAGCATCCTCAATTCTGGATAGTTTTCCTAGTATTGGGAGATGCTATGTATCCTGCAGGGGGCAGGGTTAATTATCGTCTTACACAGCTGTAAACCTTGGAACTGCAATAATGATTAATGTGGCAAGACATGTCCATCAGTGCAATCATGGTATGCATGTTACAGGGTAATAGCAGTTTGATTGATTTAAAGCTTCTTTCATTGGAGGCAACACATGTCTGGTGGAAAATCTCACCATATCTCTTTTGTTGTTAAGGTCAACCTAATTTTGTTATTTTCATGAAAGAATATAGTATGAAACTGCCTGTAAAATTCATGTTTCCCTACCCTTTGATTAGTGCAGACCTCAAGCAGATGGTGGTTAACGCAATGTCTTACAACTGGTCAAAGTGCTGAGTACCTTTGTCAGTGTAGAGTCCTTAGCAATAATGAGACATCTGTCTCACATTCTCTCCCCCAAGGCCCAGGGATAATCATGAAACAAGGAGCTTAAAGATTTTAAGAGCAAAAGGTTGGGGGAGCCCAGAGCCAAACACTGTCTTCTGCACATGGCTGTCATACTCATAAATTCACAGTACCTAAGATATCTGGTACTGGATCAATGAAGTTAGTACTCTAACATGAAATATAACTAAGTGTAACTAAGGAGGCCATGGATACTAGATGGCTTCTGTTAGAGATATAGAGATGTATCCTAATGCATGACCACATGCACACACAGGAGAATATATTGACAACACAAATCATAGTCAATGAGACATTTAGAAAGAGCACATGAAATAGGGAGGTATAACAGAAGGTGAGTCTGGAAAGAGCTAAAGGGAGGAACTGGAGATGAATATGATCAAAATACACTGCACGACACTCTTAAAGAAGTAATAAAAATATATAAAATAAATAAAAATAAATATTGCATTGTATCTATCTCTCTGTTAATGATAATTAGTATAGACATATTGAGAAGATAAGACCCAGAAAAAATTCACAATAAAAAATTGGAGCCTGAAAAGTTCAGCAAATTATGCCAATTTTCCTCTATTTTATGTAGTATTGCCTTCCTACCACTAAGAGGTGCTCTTTCACTAGGACAACATAATCACAAAACACTATAGCTCTAAGTTCTGCTCTGATGATTTTCTTAGTGCTATTAGAGATAGGGTATTTATTTAAAATGATCATAAGCCTCAGCAAGAAAACAATAAAATTGATATGTATCAGACAATATTTTGCTTTAGATAAAGTCATCACCCCACAATTAAGCCATCATTTCTAATAATAGTAATATCGAATATGGTACATTAATGTTGCATTGAACAACAGTTTCTATAGGTACCATTAATGAGATTTTGGCACTCCCTTAGTTTATTGTCTGAATGTTACATGTTTATTGTATCTGTTCTATTTTCCCCAAAGTGCATAAAACACCTTTCCCTCACATTTTTATTTATTTATATGTAATAATAAACATGATAGTATTTTCCTGGACTTTCTAAAAGGTGACTGTAGTGATATTTCATTAGTATTTTAATAAATAAAGCTTCACTAAAAGTCAGAGAGTAAAACAACCCGACTGATCAGCGTTACAGACCAGGCAGTGATGCAATACCCCTTTAATCTCAGTGATCACACTACTTTGGCATAGAAACCAGGCTGTAGTCGTGTATACCTTTATTCACAGCCATAGGAAGAAATATAAAATGGGAGGAGACAGCTCTCATACACAGTCATATTCTGAGGATTCCAGGATTGCCATTTCGAATAGAGGTAGTGGTGAGAGCGTGTGGCTGCCTGGTTTGCTTTTCTGATCTTCAGGTTGAACCCCAATATCTGTCTCTGAGTTTTTAATTAAGTGTGTTACAAGTGATTTCTTCAGACAACTGTTGTTCTTACTTGGTTGAATGTTTTGAAACAGAAGAAACATTGCTCTGTAGTCACGCTCTGGGGCACCAGAGCTGAACACTGGTCTCACAGTTTGAATATGGTTTTCAAGGGCTCTACAAACAAGAGATGAAATATAGATGTTATATATCCTTTGCACTATTGATATAAATTGTAGATCAAATACACTGTTATGTGCAATGCTTTAAATAGTACTTGGCATATTGTAAGTATATATAAAAAGTTGTCCATGATAATTTTTCTTCTGTCTTACGTATATACTTTGAATCCATTTAGAACAGAAGAATTATATAAGAATATCATTGGTGTTTTTGATTTTAGCCATTCTGACAGGTGTAAGATGATATCTCAAAGTTGTTTTGATTTGCATTTCCCTGATCGCTAAGGAGGTTGAGCATATCCTTAAGTGTCTTTTAGCCATTTGAATTTCATCTGTTGAGAATTCTCTGTTCAGGTCAGTGCCCCATTTTTTAATTGGGTTAATTAGCATTTTAACGTCTAGTTTCTTGAGTTCTTTATATATTTTGGAGATCAGACCTTTGTCTGTTGCGGGGGTGGTGAAGATCTTCTCCCAGTCAGTGGGTTGCCTTTTTGTCTTAGTGACAGTGTCCTTTGCTTTGCAGAAGCTTCTCAGTTTCAGTAGGTCCCATTTATTCAATGTTGCCCTTAATGTCTGTGCTGCTGGGGTTATACATAGGAAGCGATCGCCTGTGCCCATCTGTTGTAGGGTACTTCCCACTTTCTCTTCTATCAGGTTCAGTGTGTTCAGACTGATATTGAGGTCTTTGATCCATTTGGACTTGAGTTTTGTGCATGGTGATAGATATGGGTCTATTTTCATTCTTCTACNCGGGGAGGGAAATGGGAGGCGGGGGGGGAGGGAAATGGGAGGCGGGGAGGAGGCGGAAATCTTTTTTTTCAATAAAAAATTATATTTAAAAAAAAGAATATCAGCAAGCATCTTAGACAATATAGGCAAGATGATGTATCTTTTAAGTATATGTAGGCCTTTCCAGAGAGATGGAGCTGAAATTATTAAAGTCAGACCCATAAATGAGCCTGTTTTGTAACCCACAACTAGTTCTAAACTCTACAGAAATTTGAAATGAAATTGTAAAGTTTAATGCATTTCCCTCAGCAGTTTCTAGAGCTTGCCTTTGAATTTCTGCAGAGCCAATAGATATATCCAAGCATGCTTTTAGAAAATGCTACTTTTCAAAAAGTAGGCACAGTGTGTAATTACCTCAGCATGATATTTCTTTGGTAATTACAGATAAATTGATAAAAATATCTCAACTACTAGGCAAGCAGGATATTGATTGCAATTTGCTAAGCTATAAGAAAAAGTGATTTTTCTCTCGTTTTAATACAAGTACTTGCTTGTTTGATTTTATGATAAGCACAGGCCTTTTCAATCAGCAGCTTAAAGTCTTTATAAAAAAATCACATGATGGTAAATTCTTAAGATAACCACTGTGTATTCTTGTATTTGCCTGCTCATTATTTTCTGTTCAGCAATTTCCACCCAAGCAACATATAAAACAGAATTCTCTATTGGTGTGTTTTATCAATACATTTCTGAAATGCAGAGTCTTTGGAACTTCATAGACTTGTTCAATTTGAAAGGAAAATAAGAACTTCACAAATCTCTCCATTCAATAACTTTTACCACATATATTCACAAATATATATATGTGTGCCATGAAGTTTTGGATAGATTCATTCCTGTTTGGTTTTCAACTTTTACTTTTGGTTGACAGTTGTCTTAAGGAAACCTGATTAAAATTTTATTTTGAATTAAAGTCATGACTTTTGTAATTTTCACTGAGAGAGGTGCTATCTGAAAAGTGTTGGGGTTTGCCTAATTATTATTTGATCATTTCATTCCTCGATTGAGTCATAAGAAATCTGCATGCTTTTATAGTTCACTGATATTTATTTGAAATGTAGCCATGTGAAATCCATGTAGCTCTAAATATAGGTTACTTTCCCTAGGCATAAAGGCACTTTCCTGATTATACAGTTTTTGACTCATCAAAGATATTTTAATAAATATCCAAGTGAGGGAGTACAAGAGTGAGTTAGCTTATGGGATGCTTTTAATATAAGGAAGGGATATCAGACAGTGATGGTATTGGTCTACCATACAATTCTTTGTTTTTTGGAAAAATTACAATTATGTTGGGGGGCATGGATCCAACGCAAATCCTAAGTTTTGATTGCAAGATTCACTACCAACAGAACTGTCTTAACAACTCTAGTTCTTTGTTTTTGAACTTAAGCCAGTCAGCTTTCTCTAATTACGGCTATTCATTCTTAATCTAAAGTCTAATAGTGATAACTCGTGATCAAGATAGCATCAGTTTGTTGAAATAGGGAGCGGCAGGGCTGCGTCCCCGGCACCCGGCCGCCCGCATGGCTAGTTTATACCCAGAAATAATTACACGGAAACTGTATTTTTTCAAACACTGCCTGGCCCGGATAGTTCCAGTTCCTTATGGCTAGCTCTTACATATTGTTCTAACCCATTTCTAATATTCTGTGTAGCCCACGAGCTGGCTTACCAGGGAGGATCTTAACCTGCGTCTGTCTGGAGCGGGAGAACCATGGCGACTCCTCACACAGCTTCTTTTTCCCAGCATTCTCCTCTGTCTACTCCGCCTACCTAATTTTCTATCCAATAAAATGGGCCAAGGCAGTTTCTTTATTAATAAGAAATCACTCCCACATCATCAGTTTGCTGTAGGGAGCTCTATTTATGTAAGCAAAAGCAGTACTGAGGATAGAGGAAAATAATGATAATTCATCAAGGTTGATTAATGTACATTTCACAGTATTTTATTCTATTCTGAAATCACTTTACATTCCCTAGAAATCTGCTGACATTTTAAGTACTTTCTGGAGATGTAAACAGGGTGAGAATATAATGATATTTAACAGTGGGAAGATGGAACCACTGCAAGCAGAAAAGAAAATTAATAATGCATAAAAATTATAATACTATCAAAATCCCCACCTACAGTCCAAGCCTTCCCACACTTAGACTTTGTTAAAATATCCACTTCTAACTCTAAGAATGGCCATTTTAAAGATAGAGGAGAATTATACACAAGAAAAAATAGATGTAATAGATAAATGGTTCTAGGTGTATTGAGGTATTAAAAGATTTAGTCAATTAGTTGACACAATTTTTAAAATCTGAAATTTTGAACAAATTCAGATGATGTACCCTATAATATAATATATAATAGAGGATTTTACAGACAGCATAAGGGGATTAAAACAGACCCCTTTGTTTCTCTGTCTCTGTCTCTCTCTCTCTCTGTCTCTCTCATGCACACACGTGTGTGCTCTCACACAGACACACACTTGCACACAGACACACACACACACACACACACTTGCTCACTATAATGATTACAAGTAAAGATATTATTGCTTTATGGCTCACATACAAGGGATCCCTAGGGAGATAACAGCCTATCTTCCACTGTAGGATTTTTAGTTTAAGCCTTCTTTCACTCCTCTGTGCTATTCACTTTTTTGGAAGACTCTTTTTATCTTATTACTAAATGAGAAGATTCAAGGAATATTGCAACAAGTTCCTGACCTCTTAAGTTAAGGTTCTAATGAGTGATACTGATGTAGGTTGTGACAAGAAGTGTCAGACCCTTTTCTTGATATGTCCTTGGTTTCACTGATAAAAAATATGTAAAAGAAAATCGCAGACTACCATAATTTTTTTTTACTCAAAAAGTGTAATACAGCCTGAATAGTAGTACTAGAAGGTCTTCCAAATGAAGAAATTGTGACTATGTTGAAAAAGGTGGGGGAATTTTCAGGAGCTAAGCAATGTTAGTTAAGGGGT
Organism: Alexandromys fortis; assembly: GCF_014885135.2. Classification (NCBI taxonomy): domain Eukaryota; kingdom Metazoa; phylum Chordata; class Mammalia; order Rodentia; family Cricetidae; genus Alexandromys; species Alexandromys fortis. The sequence continues at coordinate 593,371 of NW_026068057.1, forward strand.
CTTACTAGGGAGCATCTTCCTCATTGTCTCTTCCTTATGTGGAGAAAAATTAAATTAAGTATTGAGCTTGAATAAAGACAAAGTCATGCCCCAAATGTGGCTAAAGTCAGAAGTCATGGTCAATGAAATATATTTTTTAAAAAGAAAAAAAAAGTGTCCCATTGAAGCCAGACAGTGGTGGTGCACACCCTTAATCCCATCAGTTTGGAGGCAGAGACAGGTGGATCTCTGTGAATTTGAGGTCAGCCTGGTCTATAGAGCAAGTTCCAGTACAGGTTCCAAAGCTACAGGGAAACCCTGTCTTGAAAAACAAAACAAAACAAAACAAAACAAAAATGTCCTGATAGAAGAGCACCATGTACAATCATGTAGCATCATTCCAAAGTGGGAGATTTTATGGAACTTGTGAATTATATTGTGGTTTTGAAGCTACGTGAAAGCACGCAGGATGAAAATATTGCTTCCAATTCTGATTGGAGAGAAAAAAAAAAAACTAGGGAGCTTAATAAAAGGGTTTTCTGTTCTCTCTGATTTCTGACTCCTTACCTAATTGTTCCTTATCAGTAGAGTTTATTCCAAGCTTTGTTTCACTGAAACACATTCTTTAGATATAGGACATTAATAAAGAGTGACCACATCTTGTCACTAGAAGTCTTTGGTCTTACAGAGAGGTGATGACATTGACAGCTGCCAGTTCTGAACAACAGAAAGTCAGTGTCGACTCAGACCCCTTTGTCCTTCATGTATCCTGTAACAAATACTGGGTAAGTGTCTTGTTCTTTAGGAGACTATGAGTTATGAAATACACCATGCCTTTTCAAGAACACGAAAGCCATATTGTGTTTTATTGAGTGACTTTTTCATTGCTTCTGAATGTTAAAATATAGACAAGATCTCCATTTTATTATGGGTGTGAGAAGGAATCAACAAACCCAAAACTTAAAACTGTTTTTTGATCACTAAACCATAAAACTATTCTTTGTTTTTAAAATAATTTTCTTTTATTTTTAAGATTATAGCTTAATTATATTATTTCTTCTCCCCTTCCATCCTCACCAAATCTTTCCATGTACTGATTCTGGCTCTCTTTAATATCCCTTACTTATTTACTAAGTATATGCATAAAATAATAAAATGCACAATCCTGGCTCACCTTTTGGTATTTGAAAATTAATTGGTGTGCTTTCCTCTGGAGAGAATTGTTTCTCTCTTTCTCAGCATTGATTTTTACAGCTGAGTAATACTCTAATGTGTATATATTCCACACTTTCTTCATCCATTCTTCAATTGAGAGGCTTTTAGTTTGTTTCCAGGTGCTGGCTATTACAAATAATGCTGCTATGAACATAGTTGAGCAAATGTTCTTATAGTATGGGTGTGAGTCCTATGGGAATTTGCCCAAGAGTGGTATTGCTGGGTCTTGAGGTAGACTGATTCTCAAGTTTCTGAGAAATCCCCATACAGATTTCAAAAGTGACTATTAAAGTTTGCACTCTCACCAGCACATCTTCTCCAACATAAGCTGTCCTTTATTTTTTATTTTGCTTTTTCTTCCTTTCTTTTAATAATTTTTATTGTTTTCATTGACATATAACTTTTTCTCCTCCACCCTCCCTTCCTCCCACTCCCCTTCTTTCATTTCCAATGACCCCCACACTTCCAATTTTCTCATAAGAACTTGTGTTTTTCTCTTTCCTATATAGATCCATGTATGCCTCTCTTATGGTCCTCTTTCTTGTCTAGGTTGTCTGCAGTTCTGGACAGTAGGTTGGGCTTTCTGTGCTTTATTTATTGAAGCCCCTGATGAGTGAGTGCATTATATTTTTCTTTCTGGGTCTGGGTTACTTCACTCAATATGTTTTTTCCTAGATCCATTTATTTAGCTGCAAATTTCAAGATGTCATTATTTTTTACCACTGTGTAGTATTCTATTGTGTATAAAAACAGTTGACAAGTGTGAGTAAGCTCATACTGATCTACCTATTATCCCATGCAATTATTATCCCATGCCCAACCTGGTCCAGAAAACCAAAGGCCATTGGTTGAAGGAGGTTCTCCAGCATACAATGAAACTTTTTCTTCCAAAAATTGTACTATACTTAAATATATGTAAAACAAACTAGCACAGTGTTAAACTCCAGAAGTTTGAATCAGCCCAGCTAAGTTGTGCTGAGACAAGATTTATTCTTGCCTCTTGCAGTTTGTTTCTCTGCTGGTTGTAGTCTTTATAGGAATTGAAGCAATCTTATACCCAAGCACTAAAGGAGCACAAAGAAATGCACTTTACTTCTCTTGGAGGGCATGCCCCAGTTACAAAAGACTTCTTTTTTTTTTTCTGTTTTATATGCTTCATTCTCTCTCAGCCAAATAACATTTTATTAGACCAGAACCCTTATGGGTCTTCCAGACCCTGATGGTACTTCAATGAACACCAAGTCATTAAAATGAAGTCCATGGGGGATATTTAAGATTCAACCTGTAGCAATAATATTTTTTGGCACTAAAAAATTTTAAAGAGATTACATTAAAAATATTTAGTAATTCCATTGGAGATATATCATTGTCTGGTATTCTATGGATTAATGAAACCAAAAACAGCAGTATTTATCTTTTTGTTTTGTTTTGTTTTGTTGTAATTTGAAACATATAAGATATCACTAACAGAACAAATAAGAGCAAATTCTGGCACATGTAGTTGTATTCCCTTAGGGAAATAGAAATCTTGTTTATCATTTTGTTTCAAACTGTTTCTGTGATATAAAGTACATGCCACATTTATTGTGATAGTTTTAGGGTTTTGTTGGTTTTCTTGCTTGTGTTTTAGAAAGAGAGGGAGAATATGAAGTTGGGTAGGTGGGGGAGATCTGGGCCAATTTGGAAGAAGAGAAAAGGGCAAATAAAGTTATATTTCATGAAAAAATTTAAATAAGCACTTAAAAGAGAAGAAAAATCCCCAGAAATGACAGCATAATTCTCCTGATATGACTACGTGAAGCACTTTAAATAATTTTTAAGAAATCGGTGAGAAAATAATTATAATACCCAGTTCACATTTCCAGAGCAATGATAAAATTAGTAGCAAAAATATCTGTTCAATTGAAAATGTATATTTTAAAAGGGTGCATGACCCTTGAATGAAAGCAGAAATTACTTTAAAGTATTGGAATAACTTAATGTTTTAGAAAAGGTTCATAAGATTGAAACTTGAAGGATGAGGTAGAAGAACATATGTCAGGGATAATAGAGTCTGAGTACAGGCAAAGTATTCCAGACAGAGGAAGCTGCCTACATAAAAGCTAAAGAGGGGTGGACTAAAGTTCAGTGTATGAACAACAATTGAAACAAGCAATGTTATAACTATCTTATGGAAATATAAGGGCAATTATAATGTAATGACTAGGAAAAAGTAATAAAAACCAATAAATTTGTTTATTTATGTGTGTGCTTTCTATTAATTACCATGTTCATATTTTAAGTAATATGGAAATTAGTAACTACTCATAATTTATTTAGAAACTAAGGTCCAGAAAACACAATAGCTCAAGTAGTGCTCAAGATAAGACAGGGCAACATTTTGATTTGAACCCAGAGCAAATGACTGCACATTAGGAACATTGTATCACATATGCTCAGTCAGCTGAAGCAACATGGAGCAGGACTTGTATGTCAAATGAGGAATTTTATCTTCTTGCCCTAAAGGAAATAAAAATTTATTGAAGAGGCTTTAAAGATCATCTCAAACTAATACTATTGTAAAATTGCTATTCTTTTGTAGTAGGGAGAAGCAATTGGCGATCAGAAAGTATTACTAGAACAGAAAGAGAAGAATCTATAGCCATAGAGTCATAGACGATAAAGTTTGGTTTGAATGGATAGTGATATTAATATAGATAATATAAATGTCTTTCAGAGTATGCCTGAAAGACTTTGATCTGAGTACCTTATTCATGAAAATACTGATTTTGCAATTCGTAGGATGTCTGAATCAGACTGGAACTCTGTATTCAGAAGCTGTTTTCTAAGGGAGGCATGAAAATATCAGTTATGGATAAGTTTACTGAGAAAGAGAGCATATATTTTAAAAACTGGATTATAGGATAATATCGTATCTGTTCTTTTAATGAGTATAATAGAAGAGTCAAGTTCTCAGAATGAAATATAAAGATAGACAATGGTTAAGCAAATCAGGGTATTTAAATTTTTGAATGAAAAAAATTAGAATTTTCAAAATTGTTGCGGCAAATGAGTAACAAATGAGCTGTTACATTGTCTCAGATTTAATTGTTAATATGTCAAATTTATATTATATAATTTGAGGTATTTGATAGTTCATGTTTGATATTTAAGACCTAAGGTGATGGCTCTTACTATATATTGTAATGCATATTGCACAAAAATATACACCATATAGGTACATACCCCCCATACAATGATACCTCATCAGCAACATACTAATTACTTACTGAATTTATAATAGAGTTGAAGAGTTATTTCTTGGCGATGGAGCAGCCATAACAGCTACCAGCACACTGGATTATTCATGTGTTTGTCTTAATGCAGTTCAAACAAACCTTCTATACTGCCTACCACAGAAAATTACAACACATCATTATATATAGTAAATGACATCAAGAGTAAATGAGTGTGGCATTTGTTATTTCATTTCTATTTTTTTCATTATATTAGATTCAGCTCTTTCACTTAATACATGCATTTTAGTCTGAAATGATGTATGTTTTTATGCCAGCCATAGCATAATAGAGCTTATATGAAATTTAGCTCTTGATTATCAAGAAGCTTCACTGAATGATTAAGATGAACCATTTATATGCTATAAGTAAACTCATGATATTTGCATAATGTAGAAATCACCTAACTGCTTATCCCAATATTTAATGATGAATGACTATATCTACAACCTAATATAAAACTTAATTTTTGTCATTTATTAAGTTGAATAGCTGGAAACATAATCATAAATAAGATTTTTGTAGGGCTTCTGGTTAGACATACTCATTGGAGTTTTATGATGCTTATTCTTCCGTCAGAACAATTTATAAAAAATAAATATACTTGATGAATTCACAAAGTATGTGGGGGGTTAGAAAAGTAAGAAACAAAAGTAGGCTTTCATTTCAATATATTTTCATAAGAGGAAAAAGAATTCCATGATGAAACTAAACTGATTGATCATGGAAACTTTCATTGTATCTGGCAGTGGAAGAAACATTAAGAATGAGCCAACAGCATGCACTGATAGGAAGAAGAAGAGAAACATGTTTCAAGGCAATTTGATAAAAGTACCATGTTAGTTCAGGAATCCAACTACCATTTTTTTCCTCCTGTTTTTGAAATGTTGGAATCAATGGCATTGCTCTAAAAGTACATCATGGGCAGTAAGTAGATTGCTCTTCAGAAAAATGAATGTCATATATAAAAATTTAAATAACTATGCTCAGAAGATATTTGAAGGAAAAACACACAAAAAGGTATTGTGGGATTCCCCTCTGTATGCTGTGAATATCATTGATAAGTAAAGGAACTGCTTTAGGCCTATAGAAGAGCTATAGGGGACCAGCTCTAGGCATGGAAAACTAAGCTGAATGCTGGGAGAGAGGAGGTGGAGTCAGAGAGAAGCCATGTAGCCTGCTGGAGACAGATGCTGGGAACTTGATCCAGTAGGCCACAGCCATGTGGCGATACACAGATTAATGGAGATGGGTTAAATTAATATGTAAGAGTTAGTCACTAAGAAGTTAGAGTTAATGGGCCAAGCAGTGATTTAATTAATATAGTTTCTGTGCTTATTTTGGTTCTGGGTGGCCAGACTGAACAAGTGGCCTCCATAATATAAAAAAGAATGTACTTTAAACATGGGTGAGTAGAGCTATTATATAACCATTGATAATTTGCTGTTAAAACGTAAAGTCAGAGATCAAATACCTGGACTCAAAATGTGAGTACTACTGCCCTCAAGTAGATTGCAGTCAGTAGAAGTGGATAAATGAAAAACAGATAGATGCCACCAACACTACTGAAATTTAAGAAAATAAGGCATTTTAAATATCCTTATATAATTAAGAGTACAATTGTGTTGTGAAGTGAGGCTGTTAGTGTTTAGCAGCTGAAAGAAATCATTCTGCCTGTGGTATTTGAATGACCATTATTGAACAAAAACAAACACAGAAAAAGGTCCTAGGAAGGTGCACACTGAATCAACTGAAAGTAAAATAAAACACAAACAAACAAACAACCAGGTCCCAGAGTTAACAGCCCAAGAAGGCAACCATGTGAAATAAAAGACATTTCTGTCCCAGCAAGTATATCTTCTGGAGAACTGACATCCTCTCTTGGTCTCTGTGAGTACTTGTACATATATGTGCACACATACAAAGAGTTACAGCTAAAAACCAAACAACCCACCAACTACCCAAACACCCAAAAAAAAAAAAAAATATGTGTTTTAAAGCTACCCATCCCAGTCCTAGAGGACAAAGGTAAAGTCACTGTTTACAATAGGGTACATTTTCTAAAACATCCCCAGGGAAGAATTGTTTGAAGATATATCACAAATGTTTATGCAAGATAGCTAATATATTATGTTTGAAGTTTCACCACTAATTATTGCATTATAGAAATTGGATATAAGTTCATCATAGGGAACAAGACTTCAATAAAATTTGAGAGTCAAACATAGCTGACAGTTGTTGAGATAAGGACAATTTAAGCTCCTAAAATGGCATAAACTCTTCTCATGCTTTGAAAGTAATTTAATTTAATTATTGACTCTCACATTCATAGCTGGAGTATCATCAATCATTATAGATAATATTTTTTCTGAGTCACTAAAACTAATTATACACTGTAATCTCTGCTTGCTGAGACTAATCACTACACTACATTTAAAATCAATCTGTTATGTAGTGTCATGGAGTGGAGTTATTTTTTTCTTATGAAACTGTAAATTGAATGTTGATTTTCTAAAACTTGATTTGGCAATATTAAGTAGCCATTCATATTCTTTCTTCTATATCATAAAAACCAAAGTTGTGTATATTTCTTTGTGTATAATTTTGTACCCACAATATATCTCATGAATATGTTCATTCATAGTTCAAGTAATTTTAGATTAGAATATTTATAAAGGAGAATAAACAAAATGATATATTAAAATAATTAACACTAGCAGAAAGCTGCAGTGTCCTGTCTCTGTACCAAGGTTTCTCCTGAGGTTTACCTATAAGACAATCAACTGATTTCAGGGTGTGTCTACAACCATAGAGAAAGACATTTAAGTCCCCTTTCCTTGCTTCTCTCTTCCAAGGATTAATCAATTAATAACAGCTCGTATTCATAGAAGATTAAAGATTAAAGGAGTTTATAGGTTATGTTATACATTAACAACATTGTAACAATGTTTAAGCAGCTGCTTTTTCTCATTAGTGATACAAGCAGCAGAGTCACTGATTCTTACATCAAATCACAAATAAAAATCAAATGGGAGCATTGTTTTCATATCAAAGCCATTTTTGCCATTTACGAGAAAAGTTTAATAAATACCAAAACACCTCTCCTTCACTTACTCTATCTCTTCTTTACATACTTATAGTCTTTATTATCTTTTAAAAATACATTCATAATTTAATCTCTAAGGAATTTCAGTTATTTCATGGTATCTCCTAATTTCCCAGTCCTGCCATCAGTAGTATGCGAATGTGTTTGTATTAGGAGCAATAAATATCAAACCTCTACCATAATCTAATACAGAATTTAATGTTTGAGAAGTGATGTAAAATATATGCTATACCTCTCCTTCAGCTCAAATAATGTACTTTTTAAATTGAAGACTCTAATGTCATAAATTGTGCACTGATTTTATTTAAACTCATTGAGTCATTTGACAGTTTAAATGTATTTTAGGAATAGTACTGGATAAATAACTTTACAGAGTTGTTGTTAATTTGAATGTTTATACTCTGATTTTTCAAGTTAAAAATATTTTCACTCAATAATATTTCATAGGTGATATTGATATTGTTTCTTTAGTGAACAATAGTTTCTTTCCATTACACATGGTGCTTATTATTTTTATTTTTAACTTTATTTTATTTTTGTGCTGAGCTGTGGGCATGCCTAACACAGTAGATATGTAGAGGTCAGAGGGCAACTAATGGGAGTCCATTCTCTCTTTCCCTTAGGCTATGGAATTTAGGTCTTCAAAGGGAAGTTCCCCATGCTTGGCACTCAGGTTTTGTTAGATGTTTTATGGCTGTAGGGAGTAAGCATTATCATTTTCAGTAGTATAGCTTCATTTAAATTATATGTGTATATTGTGTGTATGTGTGTTTATATAACATAGGAATGTATACGTGTGTATGTAAAATTGTGTATTTTCTATGTATTTTAAGAAGAAAGCTAAAATAGCATGTATCTCACATACTTTTTCAAACATCCTTAATGTTATTTATCCTTCTTCCCTTTCTTTGTTTTCCCTCACTCTTCCTTTTGTTCCATTTTCCTTGTTACTCTACCATTTTTTCTCATTATTCCCTTTCTATTATCTGTATCCTACTATTCCCCTCTCTAGGGTTCCTTCCTCCACCCACAATAGCGTGTTTACTTTCCTTGTTACTGTTGTTTAACCGTGTTATATACTCCCATGTAAAGAAACATAGCTAGGAAGCACAGAGAAGAGAGAAAATCCAGTGTTTGTCCCCCTGGGTCTGGGTTTCCTCACTCATGCTCATCTTTTCTAGTTCTAACCATCTACTTTCAAATTTCAAAATTTCACTTCAAAATCCCTTTTTCATATGTATCATATTTTTATTATCCATTTTAGATGTTTCTATTTCCTAGCTATTGTGAATAGAGTGTCAGTAATCATGGCTGAACAAGTGTTTGTTGGGGAAGACATTGAGTCCTTTTGGCACCTGTCAAAGAGTGGTGTAGCTAGATCATACGGAAGATGTACTTTAGATTTTTGACAGTCCTCTGCACTGTTTTCTAGTGTCCGTGCCAGATTGTGAACAGATCAACAATTAATGAGGAGTCTCCTCTTTTCACATATTCCTTAGCATTTATCATCATTTGCTTTATTAACCATAAGTATTCCACGGGGCAAGATGAAATCTCAAAACAGTTTTAGCTTTCATTTCTCTAATAGCTAAGATTATTGAATATTTAGAAGTTGTACAAAAGTTGTTTGTTTTATTTTTGAGACAAAATTATAATTACAAAATTTTTTCCTTCCCTTTCTTTTCTATAAACACATTCAGATAAACCTCTTTGCTTTCTGTCAATGCTATGGCCACATTAATGGGATGGTTGGGATAAATGAAGGATGGATATGGGAGCTAGGAAGTATAAATCTTAATTAAGGGAGCCATCTTAGGGTTGGCAAGAGACTTGACTCTACAGGGGCTCCCAGGTGTCCAGGCAGATGTCCCCAGTTAGTTCCTAGGGCAGCTGAGGAGAGGGAACCTGAAATGGCCCTATCCTATAGCCATAATGATGAATATCTTGCATATCATCATAGAACCTTCATCTGGCGATGGATGGAGATAGAGACAGAGACCCACATTGGAGCACCAGAATGAGTTCGCAAGGTCCCAATGAGGAGCAGAAGGAGGGAGAACAAGAGGAAGAAAGTCAGGACCGTGAGGGGTGCACCCACCCACTGAGACAGTGGGGCTGATCTATTGGGAATTCACCAAGGCCAACTAGACTGGGACTGAAAAAGCATGGGATAAAACCGGACTCTCTGAACATGGCGGACAATGAGGGCTGATGAGAAATCAAGTACAATGGCACTGGGTTTTGATTCTATTGCTTTGTGGGAGCCTAGCCTGTTTGGATGCTCACCTTCCTAGACCTGGATGGAGAGGGGAGGACCTTGGACTTCCCACAGGGCAGGGAATCCTGACTGCTCTTAGGACTGGAGAGGGAGGGGGAGAGGAGTGGGGGGAGGGAAAGGAGAATGGGAGGAGGCAGAAATTTTTTCTATAAAAAAAATATAAATCTATCTATCTATCTATCTATCTATCTATCTATCTATCTATCTATCTATCTATCATGTGTTTCACATATATATACAATACACATATATGCATATTTATATATACATTCCAAACTATATATATAAATATTAATTGTGGTATAATATATTATATTCCTAAATACATATCTATAAACTTCTTAGTCTGTATAATGTTATCTGTATGTATGTTTTGTGGTATAACCATACAAAGTATTTCTTAGTCATTTTAACTTATATTTTTGTGAGCTTTACAGTATTTCTATTTCTAAAGGTATATCCTCATTTTGTACCTTTTTTGACAAATATAAATACCAAAGCATTTAAGAAAGTATTACTACTTTATTTAATGCTATATCTGATGTGGGATTCACTTCTGTATGCTATAAATATGTTTTATTATCATTGGTTAATAAAGAAGCTTCTTTGGCCTATAGCAGGGCAGACTATAGCCAGGCTGGAAGAGATACATAGAGAGAGTAGGCAGATCAGAGAGACACCATATAGCTGACAAAGGGAAAGGACATGCTGGAGCCTTACAGGTAGGCCACAGCCACATGGTAATGCACAGATTAATAGAAATGGATTAATTTAAAATGTAAGAGTTAGTGATAAGAAGTCTGAGCTAATAGGCCAATAGGCCAAATAGTGTTATAAATAACCAAGTTTTTGTGTGGTTATTCGAGTCTGGGTGGCCGGGAATGAAAGAGCAGTCTCTTTTAAAAAATGGCATCCACTGTCTGGGACATGGATCGAAAGAAGACCTAAAAAAATAAAATAAATAAAAGGGCTTCTAGACCCACAAAAACGGGAGCCAAGCAAGCTTCTTGGTAGCCATATTGGGGATCTGGATCCTTTCTTTCTTTCTTTCTTTCTTTCTTTCTTTCTTTCTTTCTTTCTTTCTTTCTTTCTTTCTTTCTTTCTTTCTTCTTTTCTTTCTGATAGGCTCTGTTTGCTGACAGTGAACAGAGGCAGGACTCCTTTAATATAAGGCTTCCTTAATCAGTGTTATTAATTAAAACTGCATGGCTTCTTTGAGAGACAGCTTTCTAGTTTGTGCTGGCAGTATGAATAACTTTGACTTTTTCAGGAGGCTGAGCACCTAAATGGAGTATGTGAGCTAGAGGTTACAGATTGACTAATGGTGACATAAATCTGCTGTGACCCTTAAGCTGGGGTGGTAAGAGGCTCGCAGAGGCAGTGAGAACACCTCTGCCATGTTGGACAGGGCAGAGCGAACAGGCAGGACCACGGAGTTGGCCCTAGCCATGTCCCTTTAGCATTAAAAAAAAAAAAAAAAAAAAGCTTTCATGGTAAAAACAATTTCAGATACACAATAAAGACAGATTCAGATTAAAAAGACCTCTAAATGGGTAAGAGTGTTGTATAAATATACAGGGACTTATGAGAGAAAATAAAGTCTACGGATAGTCATAGACTAAATGAGTAAAGAAAATTAAATATGAAAATGTAATAGAGTAAAATATTTTCCACATAAAGATCTGAAATAAACAAAGAGTTTACATTATGCATGTTATTTATTGTGTTTTCTTGAAAAGTTGACTGCAGAGGGACATTTGCTTCTTTTGGCTGCTAAGTTAAACCAACTTAATGGTATCTTGACTTCCTGTTTCCTTAGGTAATATTATATCTATCCTTCTGGTGTCTTTAAAGGCTTTAAGACAAATAATTATAGCTTTCCTTAGTTATGATAAAAGGTAAATTAGATATAAAACTTCAGATTCACAAAGATAAAATAGATGATAGTATATTTTCTTTAATTTTGCCAGATATAAATAAACAAAATATTGTAACTATAAGCCTTTCTGGAAATTGTTTTGTTATATGTAGTTTTACTTTTTTAAAGTTAAAACCTTCCATTTTATTTAGACAGAAAAGAGGAAATGATGTGGAATTTCCCTCAATATACTATGAATATATATATATTTTTTCTGGACTCTCTTTGACTTTTTTTTTTATTGAGAATAAGAAAAAAAAGTTTCCGCCTCCTCCCAGCCTCCCATTTCCCTCCCCCTCCCCCACTCTTCTCCCCCTCCCCCTCTCTCCTCCCCCTCCCCCCACTCCTCTCCCCCTCCNCTATCCAAAGAGCAGTCATGGTTCCCTGTCCTGTGGAAAGTCCAAGGTCCTCCCCCCTCCCTCCATGTCTAGGAAGGTTAACATATGAATATATTTTTATTGAAATTGGTTAATAAAGAAACTGCTTCAGCCAATAGCATGGCAAAATATAGCTAGGCTGGAAGAAATATAGAGAGTAGGCAGATCAGAGAGACACCATGTAGCTGCCAAAGGAGAAGTACGTGCCAGAAATTTACTGGTAGGCAACAGATTTAGGGTGATACACAGATTAATAGACATGTGTTAACTTAGGATGTAAGAGTTAGCTAATAAGAAGCCTGAGCTACTAGGCCAAACAGTGTTGTAAGTAATATAGTTTCAGTGTGATCATTTGGGTTTGAGAGGCTGAAAATGAAAGAGCAGTCCCTGTTTATACAAATCTTCTTTCTTGTAGCTATGAACAAATTAGATTGTTACCACATTTAGCAAGGTTCTAATTTGACAAAGATCTATGAGTTTGTTTTTGTCTTTCTTTATTTTGTTTGTTTGTCTAAAAAAATCTATCTCTAGTTTAAGTTGCTTGAGTGCTTCTAGAATATAGGGAAAAATATGAAAAAAAAAGAAGAGAATAGCCAAACATTTTAATCATTAATAACAAATTACTATAATATGTTTAGCCACTCTGATAAGTTTAATAATTAGAATTTCACATAAAATTTCTGAAGTTGAAGACATAAAAGTTTGGCTAGTTAACAAAATTAATTATACACAAAAATCAGAAATCACTTGTAATAGGAGCTAAATAAAGGATACATGGTATAATTCCCTGATTTTGTCTCTGGTGTTTCACAAACAGACAGAATAGGTTTTTAAGCCTCAGAAAGCTGGTTTTCTTCTGCCTATGGGTTTATCTTTTCTATCATAGCCTTTTCTAAGTATTAGGTTTTGAGGAAATTGTTCAAAGATTTTATCCTTGACTAGTTCCATGAAATGTTGGAACTGTTATAAATATCTATTTTACAAGACTATCTTATCGGTGTTCATAAATTTTGAAGCTCTTAACTTTCTGCACAACAAACTGTCTTAAAGAATGTTTGCTTCTTTAGATTCAGTCCTTGACCCAGATTTTCATTTACATACAGTATAAAGCACATTCATGGTACTGCACTTTACCTTTCAGTTTTAATTCTAGAGTAGATTTTAAAAGCATTTCAAAAGATACTATTAGTTATGTGTTGTATATATTTGTATAAGAATGTGTCATGTGTGTGTGGGTACCAGCTGATGCCAGAAGGCATTGGACTCTGTGGACCCAGAAAGACAGGAGGTTTTGGACTGACTGACATGAGTATTTGTAACAGCACTCAGGGCTTCTGGAATAGCTGTGAGAGCTCTTAACCACAGATACATCTGCATCTCTTTGTATGGTATGTTTAAATTCACTTTAAAATTTAAGATAAACTTAATGTATATTTGAAATGAATTAAGTGGAAGTGAATAAAAACCGTTTTCTTTGAGTAGGGACAAATATAAGCATTTAAATTAGAATCAGTCTAATTTATTGCTCATGAGCTTTTGGAAGCCTTTTTTCTCTTAAATCGAAGCTGACCTAGTAGCCTCCCAGAGAACTCAGCTTTGTACTGAAGATGCTCATGGTTGCTGCCTAGCATAACACCACAATTTGTGAAGCATAAAATACAATGTTGGCTATGTACTTCTTCAGAAAATCACTGGTCAGCAAGGGAGTAATTCCATAATTATTGACTAACTAATTTGGTAAAAATGATGAGCAGTATCAAACTATTAAAAAACAACTTCATAATTATGAGATCATTTTCAATTATGTAAAAGTAATAAGGCATTTATTTTTCTGCTAAGATAAGAATGAGCTGAGTATTATGTTAAAACACAATATAAAATTCGTATAACTTTTTAAAACAGCATTAAAGCAGCTTTCTCACTGTCAAACTGAACCCTCTGCCTACTAACAAGACCCATGGTAAACTTCCACTAGAAATGAGGTAATAGAGGTTAAAGGAAAACTTTAATATTGCCAGAATATTGTCTTTTTCTTTTTAATTTTCTCTTAAATTTTCTAATACAATAGGCTTTATTATATTTTATTATATTCTTTCTCCCCTCCCAATCTCTCTTATCTCCCATTTTCATGTTTTCTCTCTCTTTTTCTCGCAGTAAAAGAAAGAAAGCAAAAACGAAAAAATAAAATCCAAATTAAAAAAAATAAGAAAACCAAACTAAACAAAAAAGTGAACATACATGCACATACACAACACGGCATCTGTTTGGTGTTCACTAACTACTCCTCAGCATTGGGGCCTGTTCTTTCTATGGTTGAAGACCCATTGACACTCCACTGAAGACAATTTTTTTTTTTTTTGTCACTTAGCCAGAATGTGATGACTACAAATATCTTCATGGTCTCTTTGAGCTGATATATGTATTATTCCTCCAGTGTGCATACCTACTGCATCGACTTCTCAAATCTTTCACACTCTCAAATATGGCACTTAAATTTTCAAAACTAATTAATTTTTTTGCCTAAGTCCATCACAAGTGTTTTCTTAGATACCTATATTTTAAGTTTAAGAGACTGCAGAGGTGGCTCAGTAAGTAAAGAGTGTTTACTGTGCAAATATATGGATCCAAGCTTGAACTTTTCTTTGTGTTTTTTTTTTTTTTAATGGTTTTTCAAGACAGGGTTTCTCTGTAGCTTTGGAGCCTGCCCTGGAATTAACTATTGTAGACCAAGTTGGTCTCGAACTCACAGAGATCTGCCTGCCTCTGCCTCCTAAATGCTGGAATTAAAGGCGTGTGCCACAACCACCTGGCTCAAGCTTGAGTTTTTATCATCTACATTACTGTGTTAGCCCCAGGACTGTGGGGAATGAATACAGAAAGATCTCTGGATTTTCTGACTGCTCCTCTATCTCCAGTTTCAATGAGAAATTCTGTCTCGTTGTTACAAAGTAAGAGTGACAAACAAGATCACCCCATGACCTCCAGTATCATCTGTATATGTTTACTGGCAAGCACACATACAAATACACAATCCTGTGAAAATATACAAAACATACAATTCACACATGCACATGCATGCACACACATGCACGAACACACTAAATAAATAAGTGAATAAATCAATAAATAAAATTTAAAATCACATTTCCCCAAATTTATCATATGGCGAATAAAGGTTTATAACTTTTGCTTTAAAGTCTAATTATGCTGTCAATAATAAGATATTTTATGTGATATATATTTTACTATTATTTAATAACAGTAATAAAGTCTATCAGGATGGCTAACAGATAAAGTTGAGCAGAACCTAGTTTTAATTCTGTGGTTCCTCCATATTCCTTCTTAGAAAAGTGAAGTATGTGTGCTTCACTGATAATTGCTCGGCCATGAACATTCATCTTCTCAAACCTTTAAAAATGAAGCATCAGTAAGTGCTCATTTCTATGAGGCCAGAAAAAAAAAATGTAACAAACTAGAGGGATTGGATTCACGTTGGTTCATGCTTCAAGGATACACCCCATTGAGGTAGGTAAGTCATGGCTGCAGGAACTTGAGGCAGATGCTAATACATTCACATGCGGACTCAAGGTGAGATGAATGCTGATGCTCAGCTTGCATTCACATGCTTGTTCATTCAGTTGAGCAGTTAGGGTAAGTTATCCAACCTCCATTAACCTGTAAAAAAAAAAATCCTTCAAAGAAATGCCCATACTTCCAGATCCCATTAAGCAGACAATAAAAACCTTCAAAGGAATGTCAAGAGTACCATCTATAGGCTTCTAGATTCTATTAAGTAGACAATAATTGCCTTCAAAGAAATGGCCAGCCAATCATCTAAGGGTTTCTTGATTCCATTAAATAGACAATAATTACCATTGCTGCAATCAAGAATATATTTAGTACAGTTTGTTTGACTGTAAAAAAAAGTCATTGACATGCATATTAGATGTTTATAGCAGTTAGGTTTTAGAATAGGTGCTTTAATTTCTATTAGTCCTTGATATAGGCACCCTATCATGTCTACTGAAGATCAAGACGACCTAGATAAGGCCAAATAAGGACATTGTATACCATCAAATATTTACTTCTCAGTGAGACATTTCTGTATATTGAAATTTACTCTTAACAAGTAAATGAAACTTTTCCAAGTTTTCTTTTCTTTTTCTCCAGAAACAAAAGAGACTAGTCTGGGAACAGAGTATGGAAAGAATTTGGTAAAAATAAAGAAAAGGAAAAAACTATCACTAAGGATGGAAAATGAGTTTGTAATGTTAGAATAAGTGATGGAGATATTTAAATTAACTGCAACTTTACTTTTGAAATTAAAATATTAACTTTAGTATTTGTAAGAACATTAAAATAATTCTAATCTTTATTAATCCATTTAAAATATTTGTGACAGTGAATTACATTTCTCTCATAAGTATCTAAAACCACATTAGGAAACTGTTTAATTAATATTTAAATGCAAGTATGTCAGAGGCTGAGAAATGTTTCCTTTAAACTATTCCATGTAGCGTTTTTATTTCCTTAACTACCTAGGTGTGGGAAATTTTAAAGGAAAAACAATATCTCTTTGCAGGGTTTCTTTTCATACACTGGATTTTCTTGCATTGAAATAGCTCAACTGTCAGGATTCGCCTAGAATAACAATATGATATAATGTAAGACTCACTGAAATTCAGCAGGCTTACTGTCAATCTATAATCCTTGGGCACAGTGCTTATCTCTTTTCTGCAGATTATTTACTTATTGGCGGTAACATAAATGATAGGTTGTTTTGAGGTCTAACTAGCATAAAACATACCCCAAATAGTGGTAGTATGTCTACCATGCAGTGAGTGCCTAAAATGAAGAATGAAATGTGGAAAAAAAATACATATATGAAAGAAGTAAAAACAAACACCTAGTCAGTACTTAGGGTGGTACTCTGCATCCACAATGGGCTTTTAGGGAGAGTCTGTGCTACTTAAGAACAATACTCACCAAAATACGTGGAGGCAAGTTATTAAAACTCTCAGCTTTACAGCAAATACTCAGGCTATCGATATGACATTTATCTGGCATCTTCTACAACTCCTTGAAATCAAATGAAGGTAAATGAGGGGAAAAAAGCAGAACTATTATAAAATGATCAGCTACTCAGTGACATTAGCGAGATGAACGCCCATCCTTTTTCATCGTACAGGTCAAGGAGTGAAAATGTGTGCACAGAATTCCAAGATGGTCTCTTGAGCTTGAGATAGGTTTTCTTTGTAGCTTTGGAGACTATCCTGGAACTAGCTCTTGTAGACGAGCCTAACCTCAAACTCACAAAGATATGCCTGCCTCTGCCTCCTGAGTGCTGGGATTAAAGGCTTGTGGAATCATCACCCAGTTTATGTGGTTCTTCAAATGCAGAAAAATTCAAAGTCTGAGATATTTTTGCATTATTTGAATATTCTATCATTGGCTTTTGGTTTAGGTTTTAATTTGTTTTTACTTTTAAAATTAATATAATTATTACTATTACACACACACACCTAGATATATCATTTCAATCTGCTCAGTCCATATAAAGTTACCTAGATACGCATGTTTATAAGGATACGCATTTTTTTCAGCTGTCAGATGAAGAAGACACATGGGAAAAAATCCTGAAAGAAGAAATTAATCTCCTTTTCTTAACAGGAAAAAAATAACTTACTTGGTAAAATTAAGAGCAGAAATTAAGCATTTTTAGCATCTTTTAGGCTTGTACTGCTATACATCTGTCAGTGTTCACACAGACATATTCTGATGCTCTTCCTGATCCCTGGTAAGGTGTTTACCTTCATGAGAATTCTGAGATGTTTTCCCAGGTCCATCAGTGATCTGTGAGAATGTCTGTCTAATTCTGAGAATAATTCATGGGCTCATGGTGAGTCTTGTTCTTAATTGTGTGATCTATTCTTGCTTTTATAAGAATGTTAATGATGTTATATTATATATGTTATGAGCAATTCGTCTGATAGATTTGAATTGGGTAAGGGACTGCATTATTTGTGGCTTCTACGCAATTAACCTGACAAATGATAAAAGATAGGATCTCATTGCACTAAACAATAGAGCTCCAAATGTTACAAAAACAGTTCTTTCTATATTCAGATACAAGAGAACATTTGCAGTCATATTTCGTTTGCAACTACCACATCAAGCTTTCTTAAAAGAAAAGTGTGGAAATTCTATGTATGATATTATATACAGCTTGATAATTCACTACTAATCTACATCACATCCAAACAAGAAGACTAGTTCAAACTTGCCACTAACTTTACATATTCATAACAACATTCTTTATACTGAAGGACTAGAGTTTTCAGTTTTCAATTTAATGTATCTCTGTAAGAAATTTATGCTGAGCATAAATCTTCATGAAGTCAGTCCCAATGTTTGCTTTTCTAACATTTTGCCCATCTGTGACCAAAGAAATAATAGCAGAAAGAAGCTGTTACTTTTTGAGTAACCGCCAATATATAATATTATTTGTTTCATGATTTTTCTTAATCATCTAATTATATTAAAATGGCATATATTTATATTTTGTTTTATAGTGACAATTATATCTCTAATTTTTAAAAGATCATATATTATGAAAGATACATATATAGGATCTTGTTTTGTTAGGGTTTTTATTGCTGTGAGAAGACACCATGGCAAATCTTATAAAGGAAAAACATTTAATTGGGTGGCTTACAGTTCAGAAATTCAGTCCATTGTCATTATAGCAGGACATGACTGTGTGCAGGCAGACACAGTCCTGGATAAGGAGCTAGATTTCTATTTCTTGCACAGGAAGTGAACCGAGAGACTGGGAGTATTTTGAGCAGTCAAGATCTCAAAATCTGCCCAGTGACTCACTTCCTCCTATAAGGCCAGACTTTCTAATAGTGCAATTCCCTGTAATTTTATAGATACCAATTACAAACTGCCACAGGGCTGTTTGACATGGAAACTTATAATAGTTCTGTTATATAATTTTACTGATGAAAGAATGCTGTCTGAAAGATGCTGCACTGGACAAAATGGTTTCCGAGAAATACACTTCTGACTGAGTCCAACTTTACCAAAAGCTCAATTTTAACTAATATATCGAACATATGTTTTGTAGAACTTCATTTCCAAAGTTTTGAGTGGTGGTACAACCTATAATCCTAGGACTCAGAAGGATATAGTAGGAGTCTCAGAATATCACAAGCTTATAATCTTTCCTTTAAATGCTGTTTTCAGAATATTATAATAGTGCATAATATTTATCAATAATATTATGTGTCTATGTATTTAAACTGGTTATAATTATAATGTTACTATTGAGAAGATGTGGACATATACTTGGAGTATAGTTATTAAAATTATATTTATGTATGAATGACAAAATTCTTTTAAATTGCTATTTTTACTTCATGTGTGTTTTCCTACACATATGTATGTGCATAGTGTGGGTGCCTGGTACTGTCAGATGCAAAAACATGGCATCAAAGCCCTTGGAATTGGAATTTCAGAAGCTTGTGAACTGCCATGTGTGTTCTTGGTACTATATTTGGGAACTCTGAAAGAAGGGGACGAACCTTCAGATCCAAAACATCAGATATCCAGGACACAGGACAGCAACAGGGTATCCATGAGGAGCTCCAGTGAGAGTCAGTTATTGGTGGTGAAGCAGAAGCCAGAGGCTTTGAGGCAGAACAAGGACTTATGGTAATGAACTCTTGTAGGTAAACATGAATGGATTAGAAGATCAGCTCTGAGTCTCCACTGCCACACTATAGCTTTCACACCAAGAGTCATCTCCTTTTTGTTTTGTTTCTTTGTTTCATTTTGTTATCTTTTACATTTATTTTGAACGAGTGGGGAGAGGTTGCAAGGGCAAAGGGCAGATGTGAGGCGACAGGGAGATAAGGGAGGATCGTAATGCGTGATATGAAATATACAAAAATCAATAAAAGGGTTTTTTTTAATTAGCAAGTTCTCTCAATTGCTGAGCTATCTGTATAGGCCATAAAATTTGTAATGCATTGCACACAATTACTGATAGTTTTGCTTTCAGAATATATTTATATGCATAGTACATGAAACTTAATGTGTGTTGTATATGTGAAAATGGGATGTTAGATGTTTAAATTCCTTCCTTTTTTAAACATTTTTCAAAATTTTATGAAAAATTTAAAATAAAAGGAAACAAATCACAAAAGATAAAATAATGAATTAAAAATCCAAGTGTTCTTAAATTAGAAATGTAAATGCAAATACAAAATAGTTAATTAATTTTTCTGACTTAGTCTGATGAAAGGTAAACCTTAAATCTAAGTAACATTAGCAGAAATGACATCTAAAGTTTGAACAATAAAAACATATAATTATTCCTTGGTGCAACAATAAACTTTTAAAAAATTTATATAAAAACATGTTAATTACTTTCATACTAAAATGCAATGTATTACATTTATGTAATATGAAATTTAGGACAAGAAAACATGAAACAAAAGTTCAATTCTTTTCACAAATGTTACAAGTAATGAAATTGTTCAGGGTGTTTCTTATTATGTATTAGATGAATGATTTTAGGAAGAAATGTTGGGCTTAGGTAGACAATTGCTTAATAATTTAAAACTTGATTTTTAAAGTTACAGCTCTATTTGTGTATACTAGCATGAATATTTCTGTAATTATTTAATAACATTACTAATTAACATCTTGTCATGCTGCATTGGGCAAATTTATGATAGACTGATCAAATTCTTCACATAGTGAACATAAAATTTTGCATAAAT
The DNA here is from genome assembly GCF_014885135.2 of Alexandromys fortis. Classification (NCBI taxonomy): domain Eukaryota; kingdom Metazoa; phylum Chordata; class Mammalia; order Rodentia; family Cricetidae; genus Alexandromys; species Alexandromys fortis. The sequence continues at coordinate 614,308 of NW_026068057.1, forward strand.
GATCAATATCAAATCCATTCCATTTTGTTTTTACTGACCTCAGAGCCATTAAATCATTGTAAACTAAAATAAAAATAAAAACCCAAGATGGAGAAAATAGCTAAACATAAAATTCTATCCTATAAAAAATAAATCTGTATGTTATTTTACTACCCTGTTACCTGACTTCAATTTAATACCCCAGAGGAGAGGTGGGCCAAAACAACTAAATGATATCATATAAAAGGATAAAACTGTTTTTTTTCTGCTGAATAGTACTCTAATGTGTATATATGCCACACTTTCTTCATCCATTCTTCCATTGAAGGACATCTAGGTTGTTTTCAGGTTCTGGCTATTACAAATAATGCTGCTATGAACATAGTTGAACAAATGCTTTTGTAATATGATAGGGCATTTCTTGGGTATATTCCCAAGAGTGGTATTGCTGGGTCCTGGGGGGAGATGGGAAGAGAAAAGTGAGAAGGGGAGGATGGGGAGAGCTTGGGGGAATGGGATGGTTGGGATAAAGGAAGGGTGGATATGGGAGCAGGTAAGTATATATCTTAATTGAGGGAGCCATTTTAGGGTTGGCAATAGTCTTGATTCTAAAGGGGTCCAGAGAGATGTCCCCAGCTTGGGGCTTGGGCAGCTGAGGAGAGCCTGAAATGGCCCGATCCTATAGCCATACTAATGAATGTCTTGCATATCACCATAGAACCTTCATCTGGCAATGGATGGAGATAGAGACAGAGACCCACATTGGAGCACTGGACTGAGCTCCCAATGTCCCAATGAGGAGCAGGAGGGAGAACATGAGCAAGGAAGTCAGGACTGCGAGGGTTACACCCACCCCCTGAGACGGTGGGGCTGATCTAATGGGAGCTCAACAAGGCCAGCTGGACTGGGACTGAAAAAGCATGGGATAAAACCGGACTCTCTGAACATGGCGGACAATGAGGACTGCCTACAAGCCAAGGACAATGGCACTGGGTTTTGATTCTACTGCATGTACTGGCTTTGTGGGAGTCTAGCCTGTTTGGATGCTCACCTTCCTAGACCTGGATGGAGAAGGGGGACCTTGGACTTCCCACAGGGCAGGGAACCCTGACTGCTCTTTGGACTGGCGAGGGAGGGGGAGGTTTGGGGGGGGAGGGAAAAGGAAATTTTTAATTAAAAAGAAAATAAAAATCTCTTTCCTAGGGGGGAAAAAGGGTAAAAGTGACAATATTAAGTACTAAATAAGTAAATAAATTTTTAGTTGTAAAAAAATATCTGAGTATAACATTTTAAACACTAAGGAAGATTTCTGCAATTCTCATGAATCAAAATTATAGACAAGAATAAAAAAAATGATGGGTGAAAGCATATACTGGGACTTTATTAAATTAATGAGTTCTAGGATTCAGTACAATTACTATTATTAAGATATTCTCTTCCATTAAAGTGAAGGTAGTTTCTCATGGAAAATAAAAAAAAAGATACATTTTGCAGTGAACCTTATGTCTCCCATAAACAATGCTCTATGAACTGGCTTGTATCCCACTTTCTCATCAATTCCACAAGTTGAGAAGTAAAAACAGAGCTGAATTCTAAAGAAAGAAATCACAGGAAGTAATGGATTATCCACTAACAGGAGCACAGCCTGTCCACTGAAATTGTTTCCTGAACTACTAATGGAAAAATAAAAGTTAGAGGACAGGATAAGCTTGAATCTCACACTCAGGAAGTAAACAAAGGTAGAAATCAATGCAGAAAATTCTAAGGACAGAGAGATGAGAAGCTCTCACCATCTTTACAAACAGAAGCTGATGGCAATAAATTGGTACCTGATGATAATCAATGGAGTTGGAAGAAGGACAGAGAGAAGAGAGAGTAACAGAAAGACAGAGAGAGAAAGAGGGGTGATAGAGATAAAGACAGAAAGAAACGGGGACAAAGAGAGACAGGAAGAGAGATTAAGTAGGGACGGGAGAGAGGATTTCATTATATGGTGATATTTCACTTTGGATTTCTTACCATTCTGAAAATGGAATAGAGAATCTGTTTGCAAATGTGTGATGCACATGAATGGAAATGGAGCTGTCTTTGTGTCACTGCTGTTCCTTGTAAGTTCCCAAGAAATGTATGTTTCTTTCTAATGTTACAAAAACAGAAAATAGCAAAATTTTTGTTTTGCCTTATTTTCTGCTTTTAAATTTCAAGCAATTTTGTGTTTTGTAGCAATTTAATATTACACTTTGCTATTTTTCTTTCACTAGCTAAATTTCAATTATCACTAATTTTCATTTGTTTCCTTCTGAATAACATATTAGTGACTCTTAGAAAGCAATTTTTCTTCATGAGAAAAAACGTCTACTGAAATCTGTGAACACTGATGACTTTATGTTTAAATACAAAAATATATACAATTTTTACTGTTTAAATTTCATAGTTATTGACATATTTAAAACATTGTATCATACTATATAGTATATTGTTCCATTAGAATCTATGTATCACCATTTTATTTGATAATAAAATTGTATTAATTACTTTTAAAGAATTCGTATTCTTTTAGGGAGATCATAGTTTTTTAATATTTTTACCATAACACATTCTTTTGTTGGCAGAGACTGTTCATTCATTTCCTGGCTTCCAAGACCCAAAATAATCACACAGAAAATATATTAATTATAATACTGATTGGTCAATAGCTTAAGCATATCTCTAGATAGCTCTTACATCTTAAATTAACCGATTTGTTATTTTATATTTTTCTTTTTTTTTCTTTTTTTTATTGAGAATAAGAAAAAAAAGTTTCCGCCTCCTCCCAGCCTCCCATTTCCCTCCCCCTCCCCCAATCTTCTCCACCTCCCCCCTCTCTTCTCCCCCTCCCCCCACTCCTCTCACCCTCCCTCTCCTATCCAAAGAGCAGTCATGGTTCCCTGCCCTGTGGAAAGTCCAAGGTCCTCCCCCCTCCGTCCATGTCTAGGAAGGTGAACGTCCAAACTGGCTAGGCTCCCACCAAGCCAGAACATGAAGTAGGATCAAAACCCCTTGTCATTGACCTTGGCTTCTCATCAGTCCTCATTGTTCGCCGTGATCAGAGAGTCCGGTTTTATCCCATGCTGTTTC
>NW_026068057.1:623227-630109 GCF_014885135.2 Alexandromys fortis
TCCTAGAGCCCGAACAGGCTGGGCTGGGAGATGTTATGTGGTCAAAGAGGGAAGGGAGTCAGACGGAGGCGGGGAGGGTTGTGGATGCAAGCTGGGTGGGATAGGAAGAGAGAAGGTATCGGGCAGAGTAGCCCCTGAGGATGACCAGGAAGTGTAGGAGGGGTGTCTGCGTTCCCTGTTCCGGGCTGCTGCCATGGTCAGAAACTCACTCACCCCAGTGATGTCTCTCCTGGTGCCTGGACCGGAACTCCTTGCTGCTAGGTGTCTCGTAAACAAAGGACCTACCTAGCTTGCTGCAGGCAGGCTAGTGGGAACAAAGGAGTTACAACCCTCCCGTTGGCCCTGCCGATTCGGATTCGATCCTAGAGCCCGAACAGGCTGGGCTGGGAGAAGTTATGTGGTCAAAATGGAAGGGAGTCAGATGGAGGCGGGGAGGGTTGTGGATGCAAGCTGGGTGGGATAGGAAGAGAGCTATTTTATATTTTTCCAGCAGCTACATGGCATCTCTTTTACTCTATGTAATCACCCCACCTCTATTTTCTTGGAATTCAAGCCTTGCCCAATTGTGTGCTATAATATGCCCAAAGAAGATTCTTTATTAACCAATAGTGTTCATAGCATACAGAGGGGAATCTCACATCACTTCATCTTTTCTGTCTAAATAAAGAGGAAGGTTTTAACTTTAACATAATAAGATTATATACAACAAAAAATTATCAAGCAAGAATTACAGTTACAATATTTATATCTACTTTACCTTTTATCATAACTAAGGAAAACTATATCTATTCTTCAACCCCATGAAAGTCTCCAGAAGGGTATAATATTACCTAAGTAAACAGGAAGTACGTTGTTAGCAACTTCCAAAACTCTAGAATTGATAGTCAAGGAGCATCCATATTCAGCCTACAGGCCCGTAGTATCCAGCAGACTTTTCCATGAAGCAGGAAATTTCAGACAGTTCCACCTACATTAGCAGTTTGTCAGTCACTTTCTTCTGTGTCCTACTTAAACTTCCTGTCTGACTACTGAGCAATCAGTGCTCTATTAAACTTATATGAGTGAAAAATCTTTACAGTGTACAACAGCATTATCCCACAGTAGGTATTGCTCCATTCTGTAACAGATATAGACTTGTTAACCCTGTACCTGCTATGTAACCATTGTTTAAAAAATTCTCTTTATGGAATGCATCAATCATTTAAAACAGATTCAAATCATCCAGGTGTGATTGTTCATATTCATAAACTCAGGAGCTGCATCAGGAGAATTGCCTGAGTTCAGGGAGTACAAGGCTATCCTAGGATATAAAGAGAAACTCCATTTAAAGCCCAAATCAAATAAAATAAAACAATGGCAAAACAAAAAACATATGTATATAAATATGTATACTCACACAAAATGTAAAATGCACACAGAAAAATATGAGTAAAATATCAACATATTAATAGTCATTTTTTATAAGAATCACTTTTACAGTAAATTTAAAATAAAATAAACAACACATCAACATTATAGTCCATGGTAAAATAGACAGCTTGCTCTTCATTAGAACCTGCCTATAAGACCCTGTTGCTGAAGACATCAGCCACTCGAGTTGTAAAAAATAAACAAGTCAAGCTGGTTTTCACCTGGCAGCTTCTTCATCCCAATTGCATAACCGCAATACTACCTATTGGCAGGTGTTATGTATACTAAGAGAGAAAAAAAAGTGATCTCACCCAATGTGAATCCAGTCAGCTACAGTGACCACTGGCCTGGGAAGACCAATGTACTGGTGCAACAGTAATACAAGTGTCATGTGGGTAGTCAATCACTTTCTGATTGTATTTAAGTCCAACAGGGCATGATGAAATCAAACTGTAACTGTGTTCAGTAACTTTTAGCTAGGCAGATTATAGGTCCTAAGAGGATTTACTAATCTCTTTTTGTGTTATAATTTTTATTGAAGTGTCATTTATTCTGATTATTGTTATGCACCCTTCCAGAACTCTTTCAACTTCCTCCAGAACATACCTCCCATTTGGATCCATCTCCTAAATGTATCATAAATTTACTACTCTTAATCTATGAAATGGTCAGAGCATTAAAGAGATTCCTCAGGAATTATCATTATATGCATAGATCAATACATTGCTTGACACTCATAAGAGACACTTACATTCACAGTAGACAGAAATTAACACAAAAACCCAAGAAAGTGCAAAGAATATGATCACTCAACCTCAAATGGCACATCTATATCATGTCCTCTCTTTCCAAATCACAGAAGTTACATCAAGAAAGAATGGTGGAAAGACTGTAGAACCAAAAGCAGTGGATTGCCACAAGGAAACTGTTTTCCACACATAGGCCACAACAGTTGTACACATGAAACCATAATGCTTGTGACAGCCTGTTTAGTTAGTAATGATGAACGTCCTCCATGGCTGCCACTAGTAATCTGTGCACTTCCAGTCTTGCTCTCTTGTGTCCAGCACAGCCTGATTCTGGGAACCTGACAACTAAAGAAAAAGAACCTGCACATTTTATATATAGCAGGATAGAGGGGTATGTGGGGTGGAATAGACTTGTGTGGCTCTTTAAATTAAAAAAAATATATAGATTAAAATATTTTGTTTCTGAAAACATTTCCTTGCTATATTTTAGGCTTTATTGAGTTCTTAAAGTATTGCTGATTCTCATTTTCTCCAAGAAGTCAAATCAATGCTAATAACACCATGTAGAACGTCTATTTCTCAGTAACATTCAAAAGCAAAGCCTTATGCATACTGACCCTCTTCTGATAGATAGAAACACACCCCAAAGAAGCCAGACCTGTCCTATCTGTTCACTTGTCAGCAATGTAAATAGCATTAGTTACCATTGCATTGTACTTTAATTTGCTGGCTCTAAAAAATTTTGCTTTCTTTTAAATCCCAAAATAATAAATACAGGACTGGGTTTAGAGGTAATTGGTTAGAATATTCTCTTTCTTCCTTTCTATCATCTCATTCCATTAGAAATAGAAAACCCAGTAGACTATTACACATTGAAATGTACCTTCTCACATTTAATTATTCAGGCTACCTCAAGCCTGACATTGAATCATATTGAATAAGGACATTGTAAGGACATTGTGATAAAGTTAGCCTGTGTGGTGGTATAGAAATAATTTATAGTCCACATTTATATATATATATATATATATATGTACATATATATATATATATTCCATGCATGCATGCATTGTTCAACTCATTTCAATACGGTAGGGCAATACCCTGGATTCAAAATGGGAAGCATAAACTGGAATGATAGGTAATGAGATATGTGAAGAGATGAGTCTGTAAAAAATGAAGTAACAATTTTATCTTTATACTATGATGAAATAATATAAGTAAATCATATGTTATATTATATTAATCACTATTTTAATACACTGTCTTGAATATTTTTGCCTTATTTTTCAGTGCATAATTATTAAAGTTACATACCCTGTAAACATAGCTCCTAATGAGAAATTAACTCTTATTTTAAATTATTTATATGAAGTTTCTTGAATTCACATGCTCTGCAGCTGGCTTGTGACTCATTCTTTACCCAAAGAGGAAATCCTCCTCCTTGTCCTCATTGATGTATTTTCAAGAGCCAGACTGAAATAGTTATATTTCAAATATAGTATTGAAATAATTGTATTTACATTTGAGATGGCAATTAAGATACCAACCTAACTTTTATAAAGAAAAATTCCCCACAGGGAATAACTACTCAATGTAGTCCTTTGATTAGTGCTTTCTTCTACATGACCCTGTCACTAAGCATGCTGCCTCACCTGGGTCTGGATTCAACAGTTTCTGAGAGTCAAAAGAAGCCACTGAAACTGTGAGCTAAAATAGATACCTTTCTCTTTAAATAATTTATATCAAGTATTTTGTCACGACAGTGATTTAAAAAGAAAACAGCTAGCATAAAGATGAAGTAGCATAAAGAGGAAGAACAATCTTGTCAATCGTAATCAATTAATTGAGCATGCATGTTCCACAGCTGGCATCTAGTGGTCAGAGGACAATTTTACCATCCAACTCTATCTGTCTACTCTGTTACACCCGGGTAACAGACTCAAGTTTTCAGGATCTTCATGAAGTAGCCTTTCCCACTGAGTCATCTCCAAGGACTTTGACAGCTGTTTTAATAAAGATTGTTTTCTATTTCTCATCAACCACCTAAATAATTGGGGGAGATATGTTTAAATTGCTTGATATGTGACCATTTTATTAATTCATTTTAAAGAAAACAATTCCTTTTTGGCAATGGAAAAGACCACTTCATTTGCAAATGTCATTTGTCTATTTTCAAATGTGTAGTTATGATTTACATTTCAGATTTATTTTAATTTTTGCTAATGTGCCTCCTTACACATGTGTGCAATTGTGTGTAGGCATTTGCCTGCAGACATCAGAACCGGGCATTAGATCACTTGGAGCTGGAATTAGAAGTATTCGTGATCTGCTGAATGAGAATGCTAGGGTCTGAACTCTGGCCATTTTCATAGAGAAACAAGGGCTTTAATACTGAACCATATTTGTACCTTTCAATTCTAATATTTTAAGTATTTTACTTAAATGTGTATTGTGTACCATTTGCCAAAAGAAAATAAATAAATTCTGAATAATTATCACCAAAAATCTTCCACATATTTAGCCCTCTATATTTGTAAGCAGATATGTTAGCACATTTAAATAACATATTTTTATCAGACCATAATTAAAATAATTGGATAATATAGTATACTTTCTTAAACATGAAGAATTATACAAAACATTTAAGAAGATTGTGTTATGTTGAAGCTTGAATCTTCTTTGGCATTCTCATCTATTTACCCATCCCACTAGAAAACACTATACACAGGTACATCAGGTTCAAAATAGTATTAACCAAGTACCTCAAGCCCTATCGTCCACTACATATTGGGTCACATTATCTTAATCAATTTCCTCAGTCAGAGAAGAAAGCAAACACAGTCACAAACATGACACTGACAGAAAAATTGGAGAATTAAATTACATCATAAATAACATTTCTCTTCTTTGAAATGAAATTTGAAAATTATTTGTTTATTTCTAAGAGAATTTTAAACTAACATTTAAGGGTATTAGGTTCCCTAAACTGATTTATATAAAAAAGTATATTATCGGGAGTGAAGAGCAAAGCTTTATACACACAAACACACACACACACACACACACACACACACACACACAGACAGAGAGAGAGAGAGAGAGAGAGAGAGAGAGAGAGAGAGAGAGAGAGAGAGAATTATGCCTGAATTCAAATTACTTCAAGTTCAAGTTTTAAAATATGCTAAGATTTTAGATATGTTACTTTACCTTTAAATGGTGTGACAGATTTAATCTTAAAATAAGTTTAAATATTTTTTCATTTTACTTACTGAGTTATTTTAGGATTTAAGGTTTGATTTTGAATAATCTGTATCTTGAAGGTGCATTTTTGAAATACATTTTTGTGCCACATATGATAAAATACAGAAATTATGGTATCTAAAATACACAAAGATTAAAGCTGTGCCTGAAATGTATAAGAAGATATTAAGGGCAGTACAGGTGGAATGCTCATAATCTGAACATCTGAAATTTAAACTAGCACCAAATCTTAAAGCTTTTATACCCTGGCACAAGTACAAAATCTCACCGTTGACCTCATTTCAAGGGTTTAAGATAAAATGCACACTCTCAAAATAGTGTATAAAATTTCCTTCAGGGTATGTGAATAAAACAGATTTGAACAGAAGTAAATTTGATGTGTAGGTTTTGGTATCATCTCTAGAACATCTCATTATTTTTATGCAAATATTTCCAAACTGAAAACACACTCAGGATATGAGACATCTCTCCCCCAGCCTTTGGTATGGGACTCATATGGAGTTCTAATTTCATAATAAGGGTACAAAATTCAGAAGCATTGCTTTTTCTTTTTTGTTCAAATTTGAGTTTGTTATTTACCCATATACACATCCTTGAGTATTATTTCTCACTGATTTCTGCTTTATAAGATATTTTGAAGGAATTACCATATTTTACTAGGAGCTGCTATTTCCTCTGAAGATGAACTTGCAGAGGCTTCAATTTAATTACTGTTTATGTTTGTTTAATTTTCTTGAGTTTGTATCAACATGAAATAAAGTTGTAGATTATTTACCTGTATTATGTCTGTCAGACAAGTCTATTTCTTAAAATTCTGTATTAGGTTCAAATGTCTTTATATGCTTATCTGTAATAAGGTAACAATCAAATTGAAATAAGTAAAACATTTTAGCATTTACTTGACCAGCCGCTGTTCACTGAAGCTGTATTTTTAATCAGATGCAGTTTAGAACAGATTGCTGGAAAAAAATGGCAAACCATCTATAGCAATATTAGTATCACTAGGACGTAGAGCAAAAGGTGATTTGTAAGGGCTATATTATTTTTTTTATATTTTATAGAAGTAGATTTAAGGAAAATTATAAACTATATTTATTTTAGAATGTTGAAATAAAATAATCTCAAAGCCTTGAGACACTGTAAATTCTTCATACACTAGTACACAGTTAAATTGACACTAACAAAGGCAACAGGGCTTTGCAACACCTAGGTTGAGCTTGTACTCTGAAACATGAGGCAACAATGTACCCGCTTTTAAAGTTTATTTCTAAAGTATATGAATTTAACTCACAGTAAAAATTTTAAGGTACACGGGTTAGTGATATATTTAATTTTTTTTAATTTTTTATTTCTTTATTAAAGATTTCTGATTCTTCTCCGCCACTGCCTCCCATTTCCCTCCCCCTCCCACAATCAAGTCCCCCTCCCTCTTTAGCCCAAAGAGCAATCAAGTTTCCCT
>NW_026068057.1:630990-642619 GCF_014885135.2 Alexandromys fortis
ACACCAGCAATGGATGATCAGGGATCCAGCGATCAGGGAAATGCAAATCAAGACAACTTTAAGATACCATCTTACACCTGTCAGAACGTCTAAAATCAAAAACACCAATGATAGCCTTTGCTGGAGAGGTTGTGGAGAAAGGGGTACACTCATCCATTGCTGGTGGGAATGCAAACTTGTGCAACCACTTTAAAAATTTTTAAAAAGAAAAAAATCATTTTTCATTATACATATCAATCCAAGTTCACTCCCTCCCCTCCTCCCATTCCCTCCACACACCCTTCCACCCCAGCTCCATCCAAGCATCAGAGAGGGTAAGGCACATTGCTTTGGGGAAGGTCAAAGGTCCTCCCTATTAAATCTAGGCTGAGCAAAGTATCCATCCAATGAGCCAATACATGCAATAGAGATAAATCCTGGTGCCAATGCCAGTGGCCCCTTAGTCTTCCCCAGCCATGCAACTGTCAATCACATTCAGAGGGACTGGTTTGGTCCTATGCTTGTTCCTTCCCAGTTCGGTTGGAGTTGGTGAACTCCCATTAGCTCTGGTAGACTGTTGTAGTGGGTGAACTTCTCATGGTCTTGACCTCTTTGTTCATATTCTCATTCTTCCCACTCTTCAACTGGACTTTTGGGTCTCTGCCTCTGTTTCCATCAGTTGCTGGATGAAGGTTCTATGGTGATACTTAAGATATTCATCAGCCTGACTACAGGGCAAGTCAAAATCGGGCTCCCTCTCCTCTATTGTTTAGGGACTTAGCTGGGGTCATCCTTGTGGAATCTTGGGATTTTCTCTAGAACCAGGTGTCGGATAACTCTATAATCGCTCCCTCAATCAAGATACTTCTTTTCTTGTGGCAGTTTCTCAGAAAATTGTGAATCAACCTACCTCAGGATCCAGCAATACCACTCTTGGGCATATACCAAAAAGATGTTCAATCATACAACAAAGGCATTTGTTCAACTATGTTCATAGCAGTATTATTTGTAATAGCCAGAACATAACAACCTAGATAAACCTCAACCTAAGAATTGATAAAGAAAATGTGGCACATTTATACATTAGAGTACTACTCAGCAACAAAAAAAAACAATAACACCTTGAATTTTGCATGAGGGTGGAGGGAGAAATGAAGGAGGAAGGGGAAGAGGAGAGGAGAAGGGGAGGGGTGAGGAGAACATGAGAGATAGTGGAGACAGAAGAATCTTAAATAAAAGTCATCATACAAAATTCAATCAATGTGCAATATATAAAAAATAAGATAACCTGGACACTCTTAATACAATGAAAATATTTTTCTTGCTCCAGTTACTTGTTAGCAGGAATATTAAGAGCTGATTTTCAGTTACAAGTCTCTGACTTCAATGTTTTACCCTAGTAAGGAGTTTACCAAGGGATGTTATTAGCCAAATATAGAGGACAGAAATCCTAGGAAAATTTACAGTGCAAAAGACTACTTTGGGTTACTTTTTAATTATCTTCATTCTTCTCCTTAAAATGATATAGAAAAGCAGCGCCTAGGCTGTTGCTTAATAACATTCAGGACTCAATTACTTATCATTACTCTTTGCTTTAAGATTCCAAAGTAAAGTCATGGAGTTACCACATCATAGTAAGTGTTTGCATTAATTTCTTATAAATATGTGAATTATTTAGAATACAAGTTTAAGATTACGTAGCTTTATTTTCTATTATTGAATTTGCTCTTTAACACACGCATACACACACTATTCCTAAGGTATATTCTGTTCACAGTTTGCATTTTCCCAAATGCTATCAGATCCAATATCATATCTCTGATTAAGGCTGAGGTTAGTATTTGGATATAAAGATATTTATAAAGAAATTATTGAACTGTAAGGTATATATGATTTAGAGTGATATGAGCAATTAAATCAGTGGTTCTTTTGCTTACTGTAATCCTTTAATACAATTCCTCATGTTGTGGAGACCCTAAAAGTTAAAATAATTTTTGTTTCTTCTTCATAACTGCAATTTTGATACTGTTATGAATCATAATATGAATATCTGTGTTTTCCATTGGCCTTGGGCGATCTTTGTGAAAGGTCCCCTAAAAGAGTTTCTGACCCACAGATTGAGAACTGCTGGCAAAACACTTTGATAAATCCACCCAGGTTGTATTTAAAATTCTTAGGAAGATAGCATATTAGAGAACTATATTGTATAGAATAAACAGTTGTGTTACCTTCTGAGATATAAAGTACTTTTTTAATTAATTATAACTACAAAAATTTATTAAGACTTTCTTATTTGCTACTTTGGTTCAAAGCATTGTACTATAAAAAGTCTGACTTCATAGTGTTTAAAAATGATTTGCAGGTAGGGGAAGACAGCATTAAAAAAAAGAAGGTTATAAAAGGTGGTGACAAGTATGGCAAAGGAAGAAAATCCATGAAAGATTGTTATGTTGGATCACATTAGCAAGTAGGTGACATAACTGAATGAACACCAAAAGAAAGCAAAGGTGGAAATCGTGAGATTCTGGGTAGATGTGAAATCGGTACCTTCTAGATGAAGCAAGGTCTCTAGGGAAACTTTGAAAAACAAAGATATAACACTTTTGGAAATTAATCAAAGCTAGTATAGGACAAGGCCAGGCATTTTCTGTGTTTAAGATTGATTTTTATTTTTCTTTTTATTTGGTATGAGAAGGAAAGGCATTGAAAGATCTCAAGCAGGGTCATATAGACATAGTCAAAGCAAACACAGAAAATCCAATTAAATTTGAACTTTATCCAAGGTCTGAATAACGGTAAATAAATGTGTCCCAAATACTGTATAGGCTATATTATGATAATTTTTTTCCATTGTCCAACATTCCTATGAACCAAATTATCATGTAATAATAAACTTTATGTGACACAATAAATAGGAGAATGCTGACCATATTGGAATAAATTTAAATGGTTTTTATTCTTTTGATCTAAAATGCTATTTGTATTAGCCAGTTTTCATATTTCATATTACCAGGTACAAAGTACAAAACCACCATGAGAGGACACATTTGTAGCTCTGGTAAGCAGGGCAGCAGGATGCTGCTGCATTTTTGTTCATTCAAGAAGCACAAGTCAGAGAGGAAATGGAGTGTGTGCGAATGAAAACAGTTTAATAGCCTCCACAATGCCTTTCATTTGCTCTAGCTTTTCTAACCTGAGCTAAATGAATAACTATGTACATTTCCATACTCATTACATAGGTGTGTGTGTGTGTGTGTGTGTCTGTCTGTCTGTCTGTGTGTGTGTGAGATGTAATCTATTCTGAAAATAGCCAAGAATTGGAAGCAAGCTTATCCTTAGACAAAATAACTATCCATCACAAATGTTGAAAACAACATTTGGATATAATTTAATAACATCTGTTTGCAATTTTGAGTGCTATTCTAGATAAGTTGGGGTCTGTAAAATAACCTCTTCCCTTTGTAAAACTCAATTAAATTATTCTTCTGTAAAAAAAAAGTATTCTTTATTTTTTCCCATACAGTATCTTCTATACTGTTCAAAAAGTGAGACAAAAGTACTTTGTTATGGTCAAGCAAAAGAAACAGCCTGATAAGATACACACAACAGACTGACCATAAACTACAGACAGATGAAAGACACAAGGGGAGATGTGGAAAATTCAATTTTGGGATCACTTGTCTTAAACTATTCTAAGAGGTAGTTTTTTTTTTTTTTTGTTTTTGCCCCACTCCTTACACCTGCAATCAACATTGAACCAGCCTATAAAAGCACAAGACTCATTTCATTCCTAGTAAACCACTCCATCCGCTGAAAGTCTACATCCTAAAGTTGTCACCACTTTCTGAAACAGCTTGAGGCCATGTGCTCAACTACATGAGCCAATGAGACTATTTTACATTTACACCACAACATTCTACTTCTGGATCTCTTGAACTTAAAATTATCTTATGAGCCAAAATGCAGTTTAAAAGGTTCATAGTCTTTAACATTTCTACTATCATTCAAAACTACAGTCTTTTCTGAGGTTCAAAGCAATCTCTTACCTGGGATCTCATGCTTGCATGAGATATTTTTGGGGGTTCCCCTTTTCTTCCCAGTGTGTTGGCCACAAGGTTGAGAGGACAAGAGGCAATAGAAGCAATAGAAATCTTTTGTACATGTCTCAGGAGTTAAGAATGCAGTCAACTCTCCAGAGGACCAACTTTGGTGAATTATCCCAACTTTATTCCAGAGTATAGGAATATATAGGATATGGAGACTATAGGCACACCCTAATTTGCATTAAGTGACACATTCTTATCACAAGTTTTAGTACGTAGCAGTAGGGTCCTATAGCAGAATTCCTAGCACAAATCTAGCAGGAATCTGTGCCAAAATTCAACCCAAAGATGAATCAGGCATCTAGTTTAGAGACATCTTTCAGATAAGTTTAATCTTCTCGGCCGAGGGACATTTTCCAGATAAGGGCAAGTAGATGCAGGAAGTTCTGCTGGAGGGAGGGAGCCCCATGTTTCTGAGCTACTGAGATAAGTTGACAGGCCATTGGAAGGCTGTGACCTACACTAGAAAATAATGTCTTCCAACAGACAATCATAAAACAAACATAAATTGCAGATTTCCAGCATATTGTATGACAGGGTAAACACCTACATTCTCAAGGGAGGGATGGAAGCACAATAGGAAATGTCAAAATAAGTACAAAATCCTTCATGGATAATATTAAACTAAAATGACTAAAATAATACCATCTTGTCTTAACTCTATTTTCATGTATTCTTAGACAGTTCTCAGCCTTCCAACCCCCAACTGCTATATCTGCCTTGGCTTTGGGGACTGTCCAGGACTCTGACTAGGGTCCAGATGTATTAACCAAAATATTTAATGCTGTGTAACCTAACATGTAAAACTAAAATACCCAAAGAAAGCATAAATAAAAAAAAGACGTCATGTCTGGAAAATACTGCTAAGGTCTTCAAAGAATCGCCACACTGATTTCCAAAGTGGTTGCACAAGTTTGCATTCCCACCAGTAACGGATGAGTGTGCCCCTTACTCCACAACCTCTCCAGCAAAGGCTATCATTGGTGTTTTTGATTTTAGCCATTCTGACAGGTGTAAGATGGTATCTCAAAGTTGTTTTAATTTGCATTTCCCTGATCGCCAAGAAGGTTGAGCATGATCTTAAGTGTCTTTTGGCCATTTGAATTTCTTCTGTTGAGAATTCTCTGTTCAGTTCAGTGCCCCATTTTTTTAATTGGGTTAATTAGCATTTTAAAGTCTAGTTTCTTGAGTTCTTTATATAGTTTGGAGATCAGACCTTTGTCTGTTGCAGGGTTGGTGAAGATCTTCTCCCAGTCAGTGGGTTGCCTTTTTGCCTTAGTGACAGTGTCCTTTGCTTTACAGAAGCTTCTCAGTTTCAGGAGGTCCCATTTATTCAATGTTGTCCTTAATGTCTGTGCTGCTGGGGACATATGTAGGAAGTGATCTCCTGTGCCCATATGTTGTAGAGTACTTAACACTTTCTCTTCTATCAGGTTCAGTGTGTTCAGACTGATATTGAGGTCTTTGATCCATTTGGACTTGAGTTTTGTGCATGGTGATAGATATGGGTCTATTTTCATTCTTCTACAGGTTGACATCCAGTTGTGCCAGCACCATTTGTTGAAGATGCTTTCTTTCTTCCATTGTATACTTTTAGCTCCTTTATCGAAAATGAGGTGTTCATAGGTTTGTGGGTTAAAATCTGGATCTTCTATACGATTCCATTGGTCAACTTCTCTGTTTTTATGCCAATACCAAGCTGTTTTCAATACTGAAGCTCTGTAATAGAGTTTGAAGTCAGGGATGGTAATGCCTCCCGAAGTTCCTTTATTGTATAAGATTGTTTTGGCAATCCTGGGTTTTTTGTTTTTCCATATAAAGTTGATTATTGTCCTCTCAAGATCTGTGAAGAATTTTGATGGGACCTTGATGGGGATTGCATTGAATCTATAAATTGCCTTTGGTAGAATTGCCATTTTTACTATGTTGATCCTCCCAATCCAAGAGCAAGGGAGATCCTTCCATTTTCTGGTATCCTCCTCAATTTCTTTCTTCAAAGACTTAAATTTCTTGTCAAATAGATATTTTACCAAAGATGATGTATATCAAAATGAATAAATAATATATCAGAAGCCTTATGGCCATTAACTACATGCATGTCTGTGCACACATACACACATAATGTTGGTGTAAAATATCATTCCCTGAAATATTAAACTGGATATTGATTACTAGGGATGCCAAAGCAAAAAAATATAGTAAATATGATTTTGATTAAGATTATGTAAAAACATATTGTATAGGTGTTAATGAGAAAACTAAAAAATTAATTTACTGGTACACATCATTTTTAGTAACATAAATTCTAATTTTACATAAGGTAAGACTGAAGGAATAAATTAATGTTTCTAACTGCATTTTCAAAAGTCTAGAGATTAAGAAAAAACAAGCTCAAGAAACAGGCAAAGGTCAACTTATACCTCCTAGCAACTTAAATTGTTATGTGAAATATAATTAATTCTCACAGTAAAATGTAACCTTGCTAAAGCCCCTGAACACTCATGCATTTCTGCCTTATTTTCTGTCAAGTCTTAGAAGGAAAAATAGCTTATATAAGATATTGTGATCAAAAATTTTCTGCTTCACATGTTACCTTTAGTTAACACTTGTGTAATCCTAACATATATTTTCTTGACAATATATACCAATCGTTGGGATGGGGGTACTGAAGGGAAAGGAGCACTACCATCTTAGGGAAAAGTGACTAGTATGAAACTTCATATTTATTATGGGGGACACCTGCAATAATTAAAGGTCTTATTTCTTAGAATACATATTATTAACAGGCTTGCTTTAAAAAAATACACTGCTTACATAAATCATCTCAAAACAGATCTAAGAGAAGCCTACAACTATTCTTTTAAAAAGCACAGTTGTTCCCATAACTTGATGTTATGATAAAAAGTTGTTACATATCGGGATCTTCAAGAAATTCATTTGCCTTAAGACATTGTCAGCACATTGTGACTCAAATACCTTTACAGTCAGAATTGACCAATACTTTGATTTTGTAACCATCAATACTGAGAAACCTGTTGTGATGTATATTATATATAGATGACAATGCTGAAATTCTGTCCTAATCTCAGCCAGAACTGACAATGAATTTTTTTTTATTTAAGTTTTTGTTGGCTCTTCATGAATTTCACATCATGCATTTCAATCCCACTCACCTCTCAGTCCCTTCCCATTTGCCCTCTACCCTTGCAATCCTACCTCTCACTCCTCCCAGGAGGTTGATACAATTCATAAGAAAAGAGAAAGAAAAGAAAAAAATCTCACTGTGGAAGCTTTAGTCCTTCAGCTTATATATTGTTATTTGCAAGTAATCATTGCATTGAGTAGTTGGTTTATTCTGAAGTCTCTGTTTTTTTTTTTGTTTGTTTGTTTTTTTTTTGCTACATCATCAATACTGTGCCTTTCCTGGGGTGCCTCTCCGATATCCTGTTATTGCCCTGTTTCACACAGATCCTGCAACTTTGTGTCTGCAGGACCAGTCCCATCAGGTGGTCCAACAGATAAAAATGGGATGAATGATGGGATGGGCCAACTCATAGATCTGGTTTTGTGTCTGAATGGTAGGTTGCTGGGTTGTTCAGAATGCCAGCTCTGCTTCATCCTCAATGCCAGGGTGAGCTCTCCAGTAGCTTACCTTATGTAGTAAGCAACAAGGACAGAGGCATATTCTCTTGTTTTCATGTTGCTGGGGTCAGCTCTCCCATCACCTACATTATTCTACTGTGTTGCCTAGTGGAGGTGTAGGAACCATTCTGCCTAGTGCTGCAGCTAGTGAGAGACAGGACCAGCTTTCTCACTCTAGTGACTTTAGGGATGGCTCTCCCACCTATCGTAGACCTTGATAGGCATGAGGGATGCTCCTGATGTCTCGGTCCTGTAGACCCAGAAAACAGCTTGAGGCTGTCGCCTTTGGTTTGGTTCGGCTCCATTGTCATGTTCATTGTCCGGTGTGTCTGTGTGTTGTTGTGTTTTTGTACTGAATTAGACTGATGCTGACAATATGGGAAGGACTCAATTCACAACGTTTTTGACTTTGATAATGGGAAATTTTTGCAAAAAATTGTAATGGGAGATAACTGTAACATGGAAAACTATATCAAAAGGTCAAAGCATTAAAAATACTAATTGTTTCGAAATGTATTTCCTTGTTAAAGGTCTATTCAGGCTTAAAAATGTATGTTTAGCCTCCTTGTCTTTGCTAACTTTGTTGGGTTTAAGCTATTTGAATAAATTGAGTCATAATTTTTTTTTGTATTGATACTAAGAGCTTTGGACTTCCTCTTCTGGGGAAAGAAGATTGTTTCTATGTCAGTCACTCTGGGCTAATTAGAGATTCAATGGCCTTGTTAATAATAAAGAACAGAATGCTCACACAAAAGCTGGATAGTACGAAATCTTTTTCAGCTGGTCTCTTTGGTTAACCACCTTTATTTCAGCTCTAACAGGCCCCTAATTATCTTGTTTCTTCTTATGAACTGCTGGCTTTCATTCGAGAACAGGGCAATACTGTTCAGGTGATGGTATTGAGGTCCCAGTATCACCACCTTGAGCCCCTGGACAGTCAGAACCTATGATTGATTCCTATTAATGGTACTAGTGAAGTGGGAAAAATGTAAGGGTCCAGGGCAGTTTTCCCAGGGCAGCTTCTTATATAACTGCCTAAATGGATTCCATAGACCAGCAGGAAAGTAGAACTGAGTCTCAGTCTGCTCTAGGGCAATGCTAGCTCTTAGATTCCCTCCTGTTCTCTTTTCACCCTGGGACCTTTTCCTTTTCCTTGCAGTAGACAGTATTAACAACTAGATGTAAACTTGTTCTGTTTTTACCCTGAAAATGACTAAGTTTATTTATTAGCTTTAATTCAAAATAATTACTGAGTGTGGAGTTCTAGTCTTGTCAAAGCTGCTAACTTATTATAGACTATTAGGAAATACAAGTTAGTCATTTTTAAAGTACTCATATAATTAGTTAGAAGAATAAACCTTATTTAGTTTCATGTATATGTTTTCACAGTCAAACTTAAAGTGAGCAACTAGAAACAAAGTTTGTCTAATCAGATATACCTAGGCAGCCCCTCATACTTCAGAGATCTGCATAATATGGCATTTAAAATAATGATTAAAAGCTTATTATATTAGACAGAGATTCCAAGATCCTAGCAGTATTCTAAGGTCTCCAAAGAAGTTTATGGAACACCATGATGTCTCCCCCTGTTTTATGATGATGCTTACCACTGGGTGAGGTGCCACAGTACAACACCTACTCCCAGAACCCAGTGCAGACTGTGAATGAACAGCAGCACACTGGAGAATTGATTGTACCATGTTTGCCTACACAAAATAAGGTCAGTCTTTTCCATGTCCCTCTTCCACAGGGAAAAAATGCTTTATGGGCCTGGCTAAGGCTGTAAGACTGCTGTTCCAATTCTGTCTCCAATGCTATGGAGACCTGGGTAAGACTATCTGTATATGGACTTTGGTTTCCATCATTTTTAATAGATTCAGAATTTACTTGGTCTGTACTCAGATATATTTTATATATCCTCTGAGATCTCTGATGGTATTGATGGTTAAGGCAGTTGTAAGGTCAGTTTAGCAGCAAAAGTTATCCAGATCCTTCCACAAAGCTATAGCTAGCTTCCTAGCTCATTCTAAAGTCACTAGGTCTCTTAAAAAATTGTTTTAGATCTGAGGATACAAAAGTTCATAAGCTTTGTGGGTCTAAAAGAAATGACTTAAGATGTAAATATAAGTTAAAATATGGAAAATGTTTCTGATTTCTTCCCCCTCTATGATACAGTTCTAATAAGCTGATGGAGCAATGACTACTTACTGTTTGGATCACAAGCTCAAGACTTTTGATTTATTCTAGTGGTCATATAAATATAAACTGAAAGGTGTTTCTCATTGGGCCAAAGGTTTTACTGTCCAAACCAAACATGGTTCTCTGGACAGCAGAAAAATATACACGATTATAACCAAATTCTATAATTTTTCTAGAACTCAAAGGTATGAGTCTATTCTTTCTGTTTACAGAAACCCATTATCTGCTTTTTTTCTTCCATATGGACACCAGAGTCATAGAGTCCGGTTTGATCACATGCTCGTTCAGACCCTGTCCAGGCCATTTTAGGGTTGGCAAGAGACTTCGCTCTAGAGGGGATCCCAGGTATCCATGGGGATGTCCCCAGGTAGGTCCTTGGGCAGTAGAGGGGAGGGTGCCTGAACTGTCCTTGCCCCACTATCACACTGATGATTCTCGAATATCACCATAGAATCTCTGACTGATGACGGATGGAGATAGAGACAGAGACCATCATCAGAGCAATGGACTGACCTCCCAAGGTCCAGTTGAAGGGCAGAAGAAGGGAGAAGACAAGCAAGGAAGTCAGGACTGCGAGGGGTTGCTCTACCAGCGGAGGCAGCGTGGCTGTTCTAATGGGAGCTCACCAAATACAGCTGGACCGGGTCTGAATGAGTATATCTGATATGTTTTACCTCAAGAGCTTATTTTCTCTACTTATACGTCTTTGTTTCCCACGGTAGTTATAAACCTCTAAATAATGTTGGTTCTGAGTTCTGTTGTACTGAAATCTATTCTTGAAATAATGAGTTTCAATTGAAAGATACGTGAAGAGGTTTCCTTTACTACAGCATTACTGCTTTGGGACATGGCTGTGACTTCTTATGTATATACCTTCTTGAATCAAGGAGAGACTCCCTTATGCAGTAGAGTGGCCGAGTAGAAGTGAGTCAGCTATAATCATCTTCGATATTATCACTGAGCTGCATAAGCAGCAACCTCATACTTTGCATAAGATGATGTTATCTTTTGGGTTTAATTACTTTTGATTCAATACTATGTTTAGACATAGGCAAATGAATATAAAATAATCAGGGTGTGAACATGTTGTAAGGTTAAGAGTCTATAACCAATTTTCTTAATTTGAAGTAAGCAGAAATAAACCACAAAAGCTCCTAGAGGTACTCTTTCAAGACTTTCACTTTAACCTTGAAAGTGACAACATATGGCAATATTTTCTATTTTTTGTATCTAAAGTATTTTATTTAAGCAATTTACATCATTTTATCAGTCACTGGAAAGTTCCTATAAGTGGCTTTTAGAAAATGGTGTCCAAACTAGGTTCTAATTCTAATTTGATTGAGTATAATTAAAATTCATATGTTAAATATTGTAAGATTAAGCATATAACAACACTTCATGCTTAAGAAAGTACAAAGAATGCAAGAAAGAAAACTCCCATTCTAATTTTTTTTATTGAGAAAAGGGAAAAAAAAGTTTCCGCCTCCTCCCAGAGTCCCATATCCCTCCCCCTCCTCACACCCTTCTCCCCGTCCCCCCACTCCTCTCCCCCTCCCTCTCCAGTCCAAAGAGCAATCAGGGTTCCCTGCCCTGTGGAAAATTCAAGGTCCTCCCCCACTCTGTCCATGTCTAGGAAGGTGAACATCCAAACTGGCTAGGCTCCCACCAAGCCAGAACATGAAGTAGGATCAAAACCCCGTGCCATT
>NW_026068057.1:644230-650738 GCF_014885135.2 Alexandromys fortis
AAAACACACCCTATTATGTATCATTAGTAAGTTTCTTAGAAAATTTTGGTAAAATTTTCATCCAATGGCAATTATTTGTCAAAAATATCTTTCCCAGTCCTTTAGTGTGGATGTAAGAATTTTCATTTCAGGCCAGGCGATGGTGGCGCACGCCTTTAATCCCAGCACTCGGGAGGCAGAGGCAGGCGGATCTCTATGAGTTCGAGACCAGCCTGGTCTACAGAGCTAGTTCCAGGACAGGCTCCAAAGCCACAGAAAAACCCTGTCTCGAAAAAAAAAAAAGAATTTTCATTTCAGCTTAGATTACAGTGAAATATAATTTGGACATTCCTGTGACATTGTCTCCAGGAGACAATAATTCCAAATGATGTCTGTTTATAAATTAGAGAGCTCTGGGTAATTGAATGAGAAAATGAAAACATTCCATATTTTCCTTTGTATAGATTGTCATTCAGATTTCAGGTTACTTGTATGTTACTATTTACAATATTAGATATATAATTTCTACTGTAGGAAAAGAAACTCATCACAGTAGGGTCTGAAGCTCTAAAACATGACTTAACAGGAGCAGAATATACCCTAAGGAATGTATGAGGATGTAAACTTTGTGCTGTGATTTCAGGTTTCAAATAAGGTCCTGAAATAATACACCATGCCTTTTTCGGAAATTCTATTAAATTGCTTTTCATTCCTGTAACATAAAACCATTTCTAATTTTTGGTTACTTTACTATTTGTATTTTCTTTTCTTTCTTTCTTTTTTTTTTTTTAAGACAGGGATTATATATGCATCCAAATAGGCCTCAAACTCACAATACTATTCTTTCAAGTTCCCTTGTTCTGGTTTTGCAGAAGTGTACTACCACAATTTTTACTTTGTAATATGCTGTTACTTTGCCTCCAATTTTCTTCTCTTTAACTTTCCTGCATCCATTGCTTCTAACCTTTTTAGATGTCCCCAAATTGCTGCAAATCACTTACACGTTATTTTCTGTTCTTAGCATGGCAACTACACAATATGCAAGCACTGCTCTTTCTACTTGCTGCAGAAGGTACTGTTTTTTATATCTCCATGTCCTTGTAATTATTTTCTCTCTACAGAGGAGCAGTGGAGCCACTAATAATATTAGAAACAAATGATAGTAGATGTTATTAAAATGGTAATGATCATCCAATCTGAAAATATGGAAATTCATATTGAATTTCCAAATATTGGTCTGTCATACTGTATGTAACTATATATATATATATATATATTATTTTCTTAGAAATATTCACTTTCAATACTTTAATGGAAAGTTTTAACTAGGAAAAGCAACACATTTATTGAATTTAGACAAGCCCCTTTAAGCATAGTTAAATGTAATTTACTAAATCATAAATTTATGAGTATCATTCATTTTCCATATTGTGAAAATCTCACAAAATATTAGCATATTCATGAAAATAGCCTAATGTGACCTTGATAATCTTTCAGTTTGACGTTCCTGGGAACTGACAGGAACACTTAACAAGACCTTGGTATGAGCTATGTTGCCTCCAGAATTTCATTACCCATTATACCGAAACTTTCAGTGCACTACTCCAGACTTTTCTATACTCTGTTTTATCCTTCAATCGACCGAACCAAGTTACATTCTGTTTTAAAACCAGATACAGTACCTGGCATAAGTGATCAAGACATCTTAGTTGGGTATATGGTTCAGAAACAATAATAAAGAACACCCATAAAGTATGTCTCCAGGTTGGTGTATGTCCATTTGTCCATACAGTTATTGCAAATGTGTTTCTCAAAAGTAAATATTTGTACCTTTACCTTTACTATTTAAACTCAGAAAGTATCTCTTTCTGATTGTTGATGCTGATTGTTAAATTGGTTTGATTGAGAAATAATCAAATATAGTGTTAAAGGGATTCATTTTTGGGGGTGTGCTTGTGAAGGAATTTCTAGTGAGGACTAAACAACAGCGTAGGATCTGCCTTCACAGCAGGCAGCATCATTTCATAGGATGGTGTTCCTTACACACACACACACACACACACACACACACACACACACACAAAATATCAGCTGAATACTGAAATTCACCATTCTCTGAATCTCTGTCCTTTCAGACCTGAGAGACTTGACTCACATTCTTGCCAATGTAGTCAAGAGTTACTGCATTAACCAGTCCTTTTTTGCAGATTTTACCATAGTTGCTTGGGCTATGTGGTCTCAGGACATGTTTCATCTTATAGAGAAGCCTTATATCAAATGAGCTATTGAATGGTAACTCCCACAAGCTATTTATGACATCATTGCATTTGCATATCTCACAGGCAAGACACCATGGCGGATCAAAGGGTTTGTGGTTAAGGTGGTATCTACATTTCTCCTTTGTTATCAAGCAATATAGAATTTCCTCCTGTACGAAAGATGTCAGCATATAGGTGTAAATGTCCTGTGTAGGGACAGCTTGAGTTCTCCATGTTCAATGTCTTGTGTAGGTGCTGTCATAAGAACAGCCCCTCGCTGTCAGTTTGTGGAGAACAACCTATAGTCTTGGTTGTTTGGGAATTCCCTAGGAGTTCTTTGGCCAACAAGTCTTTTCAATGTCACCTATTGGAGGTACTGAAAGATTCATTTGATGAAAAGAGATTCACACCTGGTTTGGACTCTGTCTCTCCAATAGTTTGGCAATTTCATTTAGATTGCCTTCGTATATGTATATATTTTAAGAAGTTTCTACTATATTAGGTTTTCACACCACCCCTCAAATGGCCCTACTTTTTTCTGTTTCTCTCTACCACCCTCCTCCCTACTTGATCTTCCTATTCTTGTATCTTCCCATCCCTGTCCACTTATAACTATCTGTTCTCTTTCCTTTTCCTAGGAAATAGTTTCCCCTTTCCTTACCCGACACCCTATTTTTGTGGTTCTACAGATCATAGCTCAATTATCATTGACTTAAAGGCTAATATATAAATAAAAGTGTATATTTCTCTTTCTGAGTCTGGCCTATCTTACTCAGGATGATTTTTTTCTAGCTTTATCATTTACCAGTGAATTTAATTTTATTAATGGTTGAATAATATCTTATTGTGTAAATTTCCCAAATTTGTTTATTCATTTGTCTGTTGAGGGACATCTAGATTATTTTCATTTTTCTGGATCTTATGACTAGAACAGCAATTAATATGGTTGAGCAAATGTCTGTGTGGTGGGATGAACAGTTATCTTTATATGCCAAAGAGTGATACAGCTGGATCTTGAATTAGACTAATTTCCATCTTCCTGAGGAACCACCATAGTGGTTTCTATAGTAACTGTAAAAGATGTATTCTCTCAGTCAATGGCTGAGTGTTTCCCTTAGTCCACAGCCTCCCAAGCATAAGCTGTCACATGTTTTATTGATTTTAGTCACTTTTATAGGTATGCATTGCAATCTCAAAGTAGTTTTGACTTGCATTTCACTGATGGTTAAGGACATTTAATGCTTTCTAAAGAGCTTCTGAGGCATTTGAATTTCTTCTATTGAGAATTTTCTGTTTTGATCCATACCAAATTTTTAATTGGGCTATTCATTTTATTGATATCTACTTTTATATTATTATTATTATTATTATTATTATTATTACAAATTTTCACCTCCTCCCATTTCCCATTCCCCCTCCTCCTCCCTCTCCAGTCCAAAGAGTAGTCAGGGTTCCCTGCCTTGTGGGAAGTCCAAAGTCCTCCCCCTTCCATCCAGGTCTAGGAAGGTGAGGATCCAAACAGATTAGGTTCCCACAAAGCCAGTACATGGAGTAGAATCAAAACCCAGTCCAGTGCTCCAGTGTGGGTCTCTGTCTCTATCTCCATCCATTGCCAGATGAAGGTTCTATGGTGATATGCAAGATATTCATCAGTGTGGCTATAGTATAGGGCCATTTCAGGCGCCCTCTCCTCAGCTGCTCAAGAATCAAGCTGGGGACATCTCCTTGGACACCTGGGAACCCCTCTAGAGTCCAGTCTCTTGCCAACTCTCAAAAGGCTCCCTTAATTAAGATATATACTTGCCTGCTCCCATATCCACTCCTCCTCCATCCCAAATGTCCCATTCCTCCAAGCTTTCCCCATCATCCCCTTCTCACTTCTCTCTCCCCATCTCCCCTTACCCTCATCCCACCCCCCACCTCAATTTTTGCCTGGAAATCTTGTCTACTTCCAATATACATGAGGATAACTATGTGTTTGTTTTTTTTTTTTTGGGGGGGGGTTCACCTTCCTTTAGCTTCTCTAGGATCATGAATTATAGGCTCAATGTCCTTTATTACTAGAATCCACTAATGAGTGAGTACATACCATGTTCATCTTTTTGGGTCTGGGTTACCTCACTCAGGATAGTGTTTTCTATTTCCACCCATTTGCATGCAAAATTCAAGATGTCATTGTTTTTTACCACTGATTATACTCTAATGTGTATATATTCCACACTTTCTTTATCCATTCTTCCATTGAGGGGCATCTAAAAAAGTTTTTTATATTTCTTGAATATTAGCCCTCTATCAGAAATGTAGTTAGTAAAAATCTTTTCCCGTTCTGAAGGCTGATGCTTTTTCCACATGGTAGTGTCCTTTGCCATGGAACTTTTCAAGTTCATGAGGTCCCATTTATTTATTGTTGATCTTATTGTCTGTGGTAATGGTTGTGGGCCATGCTACTTTTTGTAGTTATGGAAGTAGCATATTTACAATAAATTATGATAAAGCATGCACTCATTCCTTATCTTTTATCTTCTAGGTCATATAGTTCATTCTGTATATAATGGTACATTTATGAATTAAGTCAATTTATGTATAGAATATTAATTAACACTGGTGTAGTTTTTAAAGTCCTCAGTGATGTAATGCAACACAAGAAAGAGAAAAGAAAGATAAATATTCTGTCTTCTAGGTTTGGATTGTCAGAATTTATGAATCATCATCAGCTAGCTCATTTCAAAGGACATAAATAATAAAAATTGTTATTTAGCATAATGTTCAGTGTTTTGTAGAAGAATTTCAAGATAACAAAACCAATGGCGCATATTTAAATCACTCTGAAATAATAAGTGCCTAATGTTGTTTTTAAGTGGCTGACTCTGCTGAAATAGAATTCACTAAAATGATTTCTTTTAGTATTATTCATCATTTGATGAGCATTGATTAATGTCTAAAGTTGAACTCTTCGAAGCAAACATTAGAAAAATTATGGTGAAACTAAAATATCATTGTAATCTTTATTTTATGAGCTTTATGCTATATTTCCACCACAACTTAATAAAATAAAAGGAATTATCTAAATAGAAAATCAAACAGATTCAGAGTTTATGTGCTTTTTTTTTAAACAAAGATTTCTGTCCTTAAAAATAGACTTTACTCCCATCTGTTTCAGTCAAAAGTCTTTTATAGTGGCATTTCAAAAAAAATTACTAGAAGTTTGAAACTTTCCTCAGAATGACTTCAATAGTCACATGAATCACTTCATGAAGTACTCTCCACCACAGAACACTCAGACTTGATTTAAAATGAAAAAGTTATGTTTGTTTTGTTTGCATGTATTAATAAAAATGAGAATTTTAAACAGTGACTATCTAGCAATCATTGTTAGAAGGACTGTTATTTGTTTTGTTGATGCTTCATACCAATGAGTATTTAGAAAGGAGTTTTGTTTATTTTCTCATTTATCTCAGCTTAACTGTTACAAAATGTTATTCTAGTGCCAACAAATATTGATCAATTACCTAGTACTGGAATTCTAAATAAGATCTACACCAACAAAGAGATGTTAGTAGTGTTTGGACAACTGGTTTTGCCTGCAGGAAGTCATTTAAAGATAAATAGAAAA
This sequence comes from Alexandromys fortis, assembly GCF_014885135.2. Classification (NCBI taxonomy): domain Eukaryota; kingdom Metazoa; phylum Chordata; class Mammalia; order Rodentia; family Cricetidae; genus Alexandromys; species Alexandromys fortis. Next base: position 650,081 of record NW_026068057.1, read on the forward strand.
TAAAGTGAAGTCTGTCCCTTTGGTAGCAGAGTCTACCTTTTAATAGCTGTATAGGGAGGTTTATTATGGACAACAGCGATGATTCCTATATTAGGTACCAATCGCTGTTGTTTCTAAATACTCTGTGTAAATCAGTGTCAGGAAGGAAATGTAATGACCTTCTTTATATTTACTTTTCAGCTAGTTAAGAAAAGTAGCCATAAACATTCTAATAATATTTACATAGCCATACCTCTCAGCAAAACTTTTAGTCAAATTTTGCAGAATTATATTGTGGTCTGTTTTTGTACTCTATATGACTCCCCACTATTTCTAAAGCAGCATTATATTCCAGCTGTGCAGGCACTGAAATTTGTATTTCAACTGGTTGATGGCTAGGGAGAAAGTCATGATTGAATTCAGGTGCACAAGATTACCCTAATACTGAGTGCTTTTCTCTGCAGCATCCTAGCTAGCATCTTAATGATTACAACAAGTAAATTCAACTCACAAGTTTGCTATGACTTGCATGAAGGTCATGAAGGTCTTTTTTTTTGTGCATATATATGATTTTATTAATTTTTGTGAAAGAAGTTATAAACATTCACAACTATTTTTAATAGCACATCCCTAAAAAGTACAGTTTTATTTTATTTTTTTTAAATATAATTTTTTATTG